>NW_026906965.1:0-187500 GCF_033978795.1 Nerophis ophidion | reverse complement strand
ATTAATGCCATCTGGTGTCCGTCCGTCACGTCTTTAGTAAACCATAACAGAGAAATCACAACGGTGAGTTTTGTTGATGTTATTGACTTATGTGCTAATCAGACATATTTGGTCACAGCATGACTGCAAGCTAATCGATGCTAACATGCTATTTAGGCTAGCTGTATGTACATATTGCATCATTATGCCTCATTTGTAGCGATATTTTCATCCAGCCCTTCCCTCCACCCACATTTAATGCCAAACAAACACTTACCAATCGACGGATTTAAGTTGCACCAGTGGTCAAAAGATGCAATCGTTGGTTAGGTGGCGATCGCCGAATTCGTCCTCGTTGCCGCTGTCTGTCGTGATATGATTAAATAGCTTCAGTTTCTTCTTCAATTTCTCTTTTGCTATCTGCCTCCACACTCCAACCATCCGTTTCAATACATGAATCACTTACGGCGCTGAAATCAGAGTCTGAATCAGAGCTACTACGCTATACTTTTCTGTGCTATCCGCCATATTTGTTTTTGTTGGCTTCACGAAGTGACGTCACAGGACAATAGACGGGTGGCTATAACGACGGTTAAAATCAGGCACTTTGAAGTCGTTTTTTGGGATATTGCGTGATGGGTAAAATTTTGAGTAAAACTTCGAAAAATAAAATAAGCAACTAGAAACTGATTTTTATTGGGTTTAACCCTTCTGAAATTGTGATAATGTTCCCCTTTAAAACATGCCTCCCCAAATGCTGCGATGAATGTTAGCACCTTTGCTTCAAACTGAAGTCAACATTTAAATAATGAACAATCAGATCTGCACAAGGAGTTATAAAGAGTGACGTGTAATAATGTCATTGTTACACCAGTCCTGCTGTTCGGTCCGGTGAAGACTGCTCTCATATGAAACGTATCTTAACTGCATGTCAGTTATTTGAAGTAACACACAAATTAATAACATTGATTAAAAATTAATTCCGTTAGCAGGGCTCGAATTTAACCAAGGCAACCGTGACAAAAGCTGCAACTGCCCTTGTGACTTGCCGTAATGCCCTAAAAAATTGACCAACATCGACGACAAGAACATGCCGTGACCGCCCTTGACTTTCTAGTTCAGGAGTTAATTCGGCAGTATTTCCAACTAGGACTTTCCCCCACGTCCCTTTGGGGGTGTTGTGGCAAAATGTGAATGCCTGCCGAAAACGTATTTCCTTCGCTGAAGCTGCAGTTTTGGCTTGGTCTGTCCACGGCGGATTACTAAGTGTAAGATAAACACTTTATCTTCCTGGTTATTGTGTCGCTACGTGTTTGACATTATTTAAGACTTTATCGTGCCCGGAAAAGGACAGTTTGTCTCTTCTGTGGTATTGATGAGATTTAAAGGAGTGTTGTTAGTCCCATGTTGATGTGATAAAACCTCTTTCTCGTTTGGAAGATACACACAGCTGTAACTGTTATTTCTTCCTGCACATGATAAATATGTACAACAGGATTGGATGTATTCATTTATGTAAAATTTTCATTAAATGTAATATTGCCTGACAAAAAGTGATTTGACGTAATATCTTGATATTTACACATCGCATATTTACGGATGCGTATTTTACTAGAATACCCTTATGACCATTCCATATATCAAAATCAAGTACCTACTGTACTGTTTACTTGTTTAAATTCCCTTTGAGAGCAAATATCTACCCAAATGGCCACTTTGTTGTTGACAAAAATTTATTTTAAGTAACATTTTCATATTGACATATCTTATCTCTGTATATTCTACGGGAATACCCTTATGGGCATTACACATATATGTAAATCAAGTACCTACTGTACTTTTTAGAGCTAAAAACTACCCAAATTGCCACTTTGCTGCTGCCAAAAATTGATTCCAGATATTAACAATAATAACAAAATTGTCAGAATAATTGTACATAAGTTATAACACAACTTTGTGTTCCATTGAGTTCAGGTCCCCTGCTAGAAGACAAAAGCTTTCTGTCATCTTATCAAACAAAAGGCTTGTAAAACTCCACTGTGTGCGATGGGATGCAACATGGAGGTGTCGGTTTCTTTGATCTATTGACAGCCACAGGAAGACCTTGTCCTGACCCGAGATCCATGAAGCGGAGAGGGAGCAGACCCGATGCAACTCCAGGCACCTTTTCTTTGAACTGTTTATGACTGAGTGCAAAAGCTGTGTACGGCCCCCCTCCCTTTAGAAACAGCTGCAGCTATGTAATCAGAAAAGGCCCAAATAAAGAGGACGCGTGGAACTCCCTCGTCAGAGCGTGGTGGGAAACTGTACAAAGTTGCAGCCCAGACGTTTCTCCTCATGAGGTAAATAGAAACCAGTCTCTGTTTGATTTATTTGCTTCTTGTCTTTTCTAAGAGATGCCATCGGTGTTTGAACCTGACAAAAATGTCAAAGCATTACTCTAAAACACAATATTATACATTCTGAAAATGTAAACGATAGCAAACATATACCTACATATTTCAGAAAATTTCACTAGCAAACACTTTGTTTAAAAGGTTTTTACTACCTTTTTTTCAGCCCTTTGAGACACTTGTGAGTTAGGGCTGTATAAATAAACATTGATTGATACTGTACAAAAATTGTAAATAACTGAAGAAAAATCACTGATAAACACTGGAAAACTGTCACTGAACGTCTTAGTGTGATGTCATTCTGTTACAGACAAATGGAACACAGTTTCCACATGGTGAGGACATTGATGGTCAGACTCACTGTCTTACGGATCACCTCAACTTCTGACCTGCCCTGCCAAGACTGTTCAGTGCTACCCTAATGACAAACCCTGGGTAACACAGGAGGTTCAAGCTGTGCTCAACAAGAAGAAAGCTGCCTTCAGGAGTGGAGACAGGGAGGCAATGAGAGCAGCACAGCGGGAGGTGAAAGGACGCGTGAGGAAGGCTAAGGACAGATAGCCAGGGACTGCAGATGGAAATTAGCTATATAGCTATAATCTGGAACAGAACATATCTGTCTTTGAGCTTAATGTTTCTGTGCATTGTCCCTTCAAATAAAGACTAAACTAAGCTACAGGAAGAAGGTGGAGCAGAACAACATGAGGGAGGTCTAGTAAGGTGTGAAAACCCTCACAGGCCACAAGACAAAGACCAGAGCAGTAGGGGGGACAATTGAGATGAATAACTTCTTCAACCGGTTCAACCAGCATGTGTCCTCCCCAACCCCCACTCCTCATCGCAGCCACCCCCTCTTCTTCTCCCCCCCAGCCATGGTTGCAACCCCTTACTCTTCCACCTCCACCAGACAATAGATGGGTTTCCGCTAGCGGCGATTACCCATAATCCTTCGAGTCAGCCGCCATCTTGTGCAACAAAACTTTGTTTACTCGTCTGCGGCAGTTTTCTAAATATATTTCCACACTTCTGCAGCAACAATGACGTCCACTTCAGGAAATTTGAAAGAAGTCGTAAAAGTTCCCTACAGACAGACGCTAGATGCAAAGCCAGGTATTTACAGAAATGGAAGGATATTGGCGATAAAGAGCCATATGAGGTGGGAAAGCACGAATGGACTACGGACTTGAAATGTTATCCGGATATAAGTTACGCCGACATCGTCAACTATTTGGTGAACAATGTTAGTGCCTACACTCTGGATGAGCTCAAGGGCTACAAGTCGCTCGAAGCGTACAATTACTTTGTGTGTGGATGGGTACAGGAAATGAAACTGGCTACAATGGAAGATAAATGTGTGCTCATCGCTGGTGTTCGTCACTCTCAGAGATCAACTGATATGTGTTTGGTGCCATGGGTCATATCAGAGAAGACGGGTCGTGTTTTATCAGGACACTGTACATATATGGCAGGTATTGGCGAAATATGTTCACATGTTTCTGCATTGTTGTTTGCCATTGAAACGAGCGTCAAGATGCGGGACAACACGACAGTCACACAGGAAAAATCTAACTGGCTACTTCCATCTGCAGTCAAGAAAGTTGGGTACAAGACCATACAGGACATTAACTTCACATCACAAGAGAAAAGCTAGACAAGGCAATCGTATCTGGAGATACACCGGCACCATTAAAACAGAGGAAACTACCGGAGGTACAGAAGGGGACACAAGATGAACTGTCAGACTTGTATAGAGAATTAAAATCCAAACGAAAAATTAAGCCTGTTTTACTTTCTCTGATTCCAGGATATGCTGAAGACTATCGTCCAGAAGCACTTGATAAATAGTACCCAAAGGTATTTTCAGAACTATATGATTCTAACTATGCAACTGCATAGTTTAGGGTTACTTGATTTAATTCATTCAAATTTTAATAAAATCGTCCAAAAATAAGCAGCGATTGCCTATATTATATATAGAAGGTTATATTTGTGCAACAACAACGTCAGACGTCGAGCGTTATTAAGTACAAGCACAGGCACAGTAGTTCCTCCTATGTTTTAATATCCATTCTAACCATAACACATTTTATCATCGATACAGAGAGCAACATAATTCAAAGTACCTGTTACAAAATGATCAGAGCAAACTTTATAATGTTGTTTTGCTGGATCAGGGGTAAATCCCACTCGATTGATTCTAGCTAGCCACAGGTTGCTCCTTTCTGTCGACAGTTGCTCGGTTTCCTTTCCCTGTTTTACTATAACCTTAGGGATATCGTAGTACTTTGTTGTTCTTTGTCCTGAATTGGCGCGGTTTACACAGCCCCAAACGACACGTGTGACCCATTCTCACAAAAATAACAACGGAGGCGTCCTTAATGAGTGTTTGTTTTGACATACAAGATGGCGGACAAGGGAATTGTAGGACGGGTGTGACGTCATCGGAAACCCATGTATAGTCATCTCTGTGGACCAGATCAGAGGTCAACTGAGGAAACTGCATCCTAGAAACTACCTGATGCGCACCAGAATCTATCTGGTGTGCACTGCGTATTATTTAAGTACAGTCTTTTATTTTCCTACTTGCAAACACAGTGTTACTGTTCAAACTGTGTGTAATGCAACAGTATTTAAAATGATTAAATATACTCGTTAAATAATGTGTCTTCCTTGTTTTTAATGAATAATTAAGGCCTACTATGCTACTGTATTTTAATGCTGTTCATGATGGTGGTACTTGGAAATCCAAGTATTTTCTGAGGTGGTACTTGGTGAAAAAGGTTTGACAACTACTGACGTAGTGACATTGTAAACTACATTGGCAGACACCATTTTGTTATACCCAAACAGCGTCTGCTCATACATCGCGCTTCCAACGAGATCCCCCTTCGAGTAAAAAGGTTCCACAATTGTTCATGTTATACCATCTCATCTTAATGTCCATCATGTGAATGTTTGAAGTGGAACTAAATGTGATCTCTGAAAGGGGTACACATTATTACCAAAGCAGGGCCCCCATCCACATATACAATACTACTACATATCTGATGAAAAACAACATTAGTTTTGTTTTTCTAATTATAAGCGTGCCAAACCATCTCTATTTGGACATTATCTAATGCAGGGGTGTCCAAAATGCGGCCCGGAAGCCATTTGCGACCCGCAGCTAACCCGCCACACATCCTGCAAAAATTGCAAAATTGATAGTATTGCAAAAATTAAAACATTTTAAAAAAGTGGAATGAAGTGAAATATAGTGAGAAAACGTGTTAATGTTGACACAAAGCTGCCATGCAGGCAGTTTTTTTTTTCTTCGTGTCTTTATTTTGTTTTTTTTTCCATTGCTCAAAAAAAGGACAAAAAAATTTGTTACAATGAATTATTACTTAAAAGTTACCACTTTAAAATGTTTTATGTAGAAAAATATTGCATATGTTGTGTGGTTGCCATATAAAAACATCAAAATTTGGACAAAAGAGCATAAAATAAACAAAATAATAGTTCAAACTTAAAACTGACATATATTGGAGGTTTATCTTGAAATTTAAGTGTTAAAAGTAAAAAAAACAATCTAATAAAAATGCATCACTTTATGAGTGGGGAACCTTTCGGATCTCAAATATATTTAGTAGGACTTTAATTAACTTTTCACTGTGATTACTCAAAAATATTAAATAATTAAAATCAATGATGTCCTGCATTATTGATCTTTGAGGACTTTAATTGCTAAATAAAGGAACTCTCCTGAAGGAATCAATAAAGTCCTATCCATCTATCTAAATACTGCATATTTCAGTTTTACTATAAAAAACAAAGTTATGTTTGACGGAAAAGGCATAAAACCGTATTTGTTTTACTTTATATCAACCTCAAGTTGATATAGAGATTTACTGTAAGCCTTAAATAAAATAAATAAAATAATAATTTGACCTTTTTTTTTACATTTTAGTGACTGAGACCCTCTATGCTCCCCAGGAACCCTAAGGATTAAAAAAAAAATCCATATATTTTGTTATGGTTGGAAAATGAAAAATATCAAAATGGCCCCTGCATGCTTACATTTTTCCGTGTTCGGCCCTCTGTGGAAAAAGTTTGGACACCCCTGATCTAATGGAAATGACTGCTGCAAACACGTCATGTTCATGATGAAATATAAAGTTAGTAAAAATGTGAGAGTAAGAAGTCAACAAACCTGTTCTGTGTAACACAACTTGAGCTTTCTTGAAAACAGCCTCCAATAGTTGACGTAGTCTCTCGTTCTCTTCTTTTGTTCGAGAAAGTTCCTCTTTGTACTCTGCTATCGTTCTTTCGCACATTTTCACACAACAAAGTTCCTCCTCATACTTTTCTATCGTTCTTTCGCACATTTTCACACAATCACAACACTTTACACTCACACTTGATCTTAACTAAGCGATGTGTTGATCAAATCCGCGTCTCTTTGTTAGCGGCTAACAAGCTAAGCTAACTAGCATGCTAAGCTAATTGGCGCGCTCAAACAACTATCAAGCTAAGCGGGCCTAATAATCTCCAAATGTGGCTGAGAGGAGTGGAGTTTATCCTGACACGGAGGATGAATAAAGTGTAGTTAGTAGCGATGTGAGGAGATGTGCCGAGGCTTAGAAGCGTGTGTGGAGAAAAGGAGGACTTTGCCGCAAAGCGCATGTCTTCCAAGCATGCGTCCGTAGGGGCGGGGCCAAAGAGTCATAGTTGTGATGTTTTGGGCTAGGGAGTATAAGAACTACACTACCCAGCATGCAACAGTGGTGACGAGCATGCGCGGTAGCCCCGTGAAGTGGTGTCGTATGTCACCATGCGGACAGCTAGAATGTGGTTATGAGCACGCTGTGTGAGTCAACGTTGAACACGCCTCGTCTGCATTTATTACAGTTAGACAGACAACACAATAAGTGCATTAAAAACACTACTAGTTAATTATTTTCATACATACATGATTTAAAGTAAAATACGGTTTATATATTTGAAATATAATTTTTGATTGATTGGTTGATTGATACTTTTATTAGTAGATTGCACAGTACAGTACATATTCCGTACAATTGACCATTAAATGGTAACACCTCAATAAGTTTTCAACTTGTTTAAGTCGGGGTCCATGTTAATCAATTCATGGTACAAATATATACTATCAGCATAATACAGTCATCACACAGGTTAATACTCATAGTATATACAATTAATTATTTACATTATTTACAATCTGGGGGTGGGATGAGGAGCTTTGGTTGATATCAGTACTTCAGTCATCAACAATTGCATCAACAGAGAAATGGACATTGAAACAGTGAAGGTCTTATTTAGTAGGATATGTACATCCAGCAGAGAACATAGTGAGTTCACATAGCATAAGAACAAGTATATACATTAGAAGTACATTTGATTATTTACATTAGGTTATTTATAATCCGGGGAGATGGGATGTGAATGGAGGAGGGTATTAGTAAAGGGTTGAAGTTGCCTGGAGGTGTTGTTTTAGAGCGCTTTTGAAAGAATATAGAGATGCACTTACTTTTCCACCTGTTGGGAGTGCATTCCACACTGATGTGGCATAGAAAGAGAACGAGTTAAGACCTTTGTTAGATGGGAATCTGGGTTTAACGTGGTTTGTGGAGCTCCCCCTGGTGTTGTGGTTATGGCGGTCATTTACGTTAAGGAAGAAGTTGGACATGTACTTCGGTATCAAGGAGGTGTAGCGGATTTTATAGACTAGGCTCAGTGCAAGTTGTTTTACTCTGTCCTCCACCCTGAGCCAGCCCACTTTGGAGAAGTGGGTTGGAGTGAGGTGTGATCTTGGGTGGAGGTTTAAAAGTAACCGAACTAGCTTGTTCTGGGATATTCGGAGTCTAGATTTGAGAGTTTTGGAGGTGCTGGAGTACCAGGAGGTGCCAGCGTAATCGAAAAAGGCTTGAATGAGAGTTCCCGCTAGAATCTTCAAGGTGCTTTTGTTGACCAGAGAGGAGATTCTGTAGAGGAATCTCGTTCTTTGGTTGACCTTTTTGATGACCTTGGTTGCCATTTTATCACAGGAATGATTAGCCTCTAGAATGGAACCTAGGTAGGTGATCTCATCTTTCCTGGTGATAACAATGTCACCCACTTGTGTTGCCATTGGTTGTTCTTTGTGGTTACCCGTAGGAAGAACTATGTCGAGCTGCATGAATAAGTTGGCTTTAATTAAGTCTTCAGCAGGACAGCAATACATGCTTTTCATGTGACGTCATTCATCCGGGTCACGAAGGGTCGTGTGACATTTTGAAAGGCAAACAATCGTCACGCAGGTAGCCAAAAGCACACAATATGGTAGTTTTGTGTTGGGTTAATGGGTGCACTAAACGCCGCCAAAGTTCAGTCAAACGTGGATTCTTTAGTATTCCTAAAATTCATCGCCACGAAGGCGAACTAACCCAGAAAATAGCCAGCATAAATAGGAAAGACGAGCATTCCCAGTCATCGAAAATATGTTCAAATAATTTTGTTACAGGTAAGCAAACGTTTGAGGCAATTTTATTTTTCTCATATTCAAACTAATTCTACGGTATTATTTTTTTACAGGCCCAGAAAAAGCAGGTTATGTCTAATATTCTGATTCAAATCCATTTGAGGACCGTTTAAATATGTACACCAGTAGTCAGTACACGATACAGATTGAGAAAATTGCAACAGTTGCTTGTGCTTTGACAAATATGTGTGGATCTGTTGTGCCATCCCATAGCAAAGCAAAATTGAAGATGAGATCTCATATATGTCTTATATATATCTCCTAGACATAAAAGAGCACTAATGGAGACCAAAGTAGATTTCTCATTCTTCTCAAATGTAGCTCCTGAGAAATAAGGCTCGCAGTGAGCACTATGCGAGATCTCAAAGTTGTCTAACAGTTATCTCTTTTTCCGATTTCAACAATGACCAAAATGAGAGATGAACGAGCTGGTCTCCAATATGTCTCAATAATGACTCAGTGAGAGATGCACATGGTTTTGTTTCTCACTACTCACTGTTTGAGTTCTCAGATGTCTCTTTGCTATTTCGGCAAAAAGACAATCAATGAGTATTGGTTTCAATATGTCTCAATGATGTCTGAGTGAGAGATATACTTGGTTTTGTCTCTCACTGCTCACTATTTGAGTTGTTAGATATACCCGTTTTCTGGCTTGGAAAAAATAATTTCAAAAATGCATTTTAATTGACACAGTTTAATTATACCTCAATCATACTCCAGTTTATCTCACGCCAACATTTGGAGAAAATAATTAATTCAGGCAATATGGATATATGGTCTGTAATCTAAATGGTTTATTTAAATAATGTTCTACTTAATTTGTTGATTTCTTATCCACACGCAATGTACAGTAACTCAGTGACTACAATTGTGGGATTTAAAACTGAACCCAAACAATACTGATATGATCACAAGACACTTTTTAAGAGCTTTTAACATTTGTGAACTTTCTAGAGCAGTGGTTCTCAAACTCTTTTAACAAGGTACCACTTCAGAAGATATTTGGCTCTCCAACCACCATTATAAGGACTAATTTTAAAATACAGTAGCATAGTAGGCCTATGTATTCATTAAAAAAAGACAGTGGTTTTATTAAACAAGTAAATTTAATAAATTGGCCACTGAAATATTACACACAATGAAAAAACATAATCAACAATGATACTCCATATAGTGTACATATTTACAGACTTTTACAGCATCCACGGCAACATCACATCAGTGTGTATTTTCAGAGCATTTATAACAATGATCAAAAAATTGATTTGTGGCTTCTTAGGCCAGTTCAGTTCTTAATTATCTAAAACTTTTCAAGTGTGTTGGGGAAATGAACTGCAATCACTATGCCAGGCATAGATGTGAAGTCAAGGAAAACAACTTTACCCAACATGTCATCCAAGAATACTACTGTACTGCAGAGGTTTCCAATAGGGGAATAACATGACTGCATGTCTCATATGTTACACTATCTTGCAGCAAAGAAAAACCTGCATGTTTAAATTCACGAACGAGGGCCCATTTGGCACATGAATGTGCTGTGGTAAAGAAGAAATCAATCTGTACATACTTTAAAAAAAAGGATGAGAATCTTTCTTCTGACACACTGGTCCCACAAAACAGGCATTTTATTTGTTTACTTTCTATTGGCCCAAAACAATTACTAAAAAAGCAACTTGAACATTTTGAGCATATGGCTTAGGGCCTTACCTGTGACTTTATGACAGTTTACATAACCCATGCTGATCAGAAGGCACTCTGCCATGGTTTCTGATGCATTGTCATGTATTGGTTTGTCTGTTGTGTCCTTGAAATTGGACTCTTCTGCACACTCCTCACTCAAACCATCTTCAAATCCTTCATTAAACGTATGTCCGTCATTGTACATCCAATCCCCTATATCAGGGAGAGCTTCCTCAAATGATTGAGATGAATCATACTCAGCATCGACATGTAGTTTAGTTGTTAGGCCAGCAGGAGGATCTGTGAGGGCTGTTCTGGAAAATGGTTTTCCATTGTCTTTGATAGTCGGAAGTAGAAATATTTTCATGTGCTGAAAGTAAAATAGAATACAAATCATTAAAGGTTTTTTATAACATTTTGTCAAAAGGCAAAACGTACAACATCTCAGCATATCGCTCACATTCTTACACTCAAAAGTTTGTCATATTTTAGCAGGATTTGCTTCGTGACAAAATTCACAACAAAACAATAGTCAGCCACAGAAGACGGTGGGTGTACCTGGCAGGTGGGGAGAGGCTTGATGTTCCAGAGTGGTACATCCTGCATGGACACCTGAAGGTTGGATGTGTTCCATTTGAAGAGCAGTGTTTTGGGCTCCTTCAGGGGGCACCGCCTCCTTCAGTGTTATTCTGCTGCTACCCCCTGAGGAACCAAAAAAATCAAAAGACTAAGATATATATTTTTTTAAAAGACAGAAACATGCAAAACAAGAAGCAAGTTGACATAAATTGAACACATTATACAAATCCAGCTAATGGAATGCATTTACTTTTTTCCCACATCTTGATCGCATTGTAGTTCATGTTTACGTATCTTCTGTGTTTGTGGGAACACATAATCCACAGTATTAAATGTAACTCATCACAATACAACACACACTATTAAAACAAAGTTGTGGATGCTAATGCCAATCATTAGTAAATACACAGCATCAAACCAAACCTATGAGAAAGGATCTTGACGAGGGATGCAACATTATTGTAAATATTCCGTTATTTTGGTTTCAAAATTCTCACAATAATGCCGTGATGTGTGACGCTATCAAACGAGAACTCCAGTGGGTGTGTTTTTTTCTGACAATATTAAGTGGGCTCATCTGAGAAGTAAACTCGATCTCCCATGATAACCCGCGTAGTGTGGGACAACAAAGTTCAAAGAGGGGACATTATATAGGGGCGAAAAAGTGGAAGTGTGCAGGAGTGACGGGAACGTTTGTGCTTCGGTGATCCGAGGAATTGTTGCTGTGAAATATTTCTGTGCCTATAACTGTCGTGCTTGTTTAACCTTAAATAAAGTCTGCATACTGCAAGGTAAAGCTTGCCACGTTCATCCAGACCATTTCCAAATCGACCCAGAGCCCTTGCAGCTCACCAAAGGAAATGTGGACATGCACAAAATAAGAAATTTGCCGACACTTCACACCACAATGTCTACAATAAGTTAGGGAATAGGAGTAGTATATTAGAATGAGTTATATGTTAGAACCATTATTTGGAAAATATCATTGATGTGAAACCAAGACGTCAGCAAGGGAAAATATCCATTTGTGAGGTATTTACATGATTAAAAGTCAAATTATTACGGTAGTTAATTCTTAAGAATCAGTATTTTACAAACTAATACTAACATTTCCATTGCAAATGACAGTTTCTTAGGAAGTTAAAAGTAAAAAAACACTAAACTAAACAGCAGTGATGTAACAATACCAAAATGTCATATCACCGTTACTGTGACCAAAATGATCACTGTTTGCATTATAATCGCATTATTGTTGAATGTGCTAAAAATGTAATCAAACCCACGATAATACCAAGTTATATTAAAAAAAAAACATACCAGACAAACACAGTATAGTTTCTTGGCTAAAGAAACATTATTGTTCTACATTAGTTACACTGCAAGTTTACTGTTAATGTCAGTTTAAAGACACATATTTGAAAGTTTTGTTTTTTGTTTGTTTTTGTGTGTTACTTGAAATTCTGGAAGTCCGCACCATTCCTTTGCACCTGAAATACCTGTTTATAATAATAAATATGATTACAACATATGAACATTATGTTTGTGTTCAATTATAGTAAGTGTGTTTATCCTAAACATTCCTGCCACTTCATTTAACACCATCCATCTATCCATTTTCTACCGCTTATTCCCTTTGGAGTCGCGGGGGGCGCTGGTGCCTATCTCAGCTACAATCGGGCGGAAGGCGGTGTACACCCAGTACAAGTCCCCACCTCATCGCAGGGCCAACACAGATAGACAGACAACATTCACACACCAGGGACCATTTAGTGTTGCCAATCAACCTATCCCCAGGTGCATGTCTTTGGACTTTGACATTTTTGTAACAATATCTTATTGTGGCTTTAACACTGTGAGGATATCATACCGTGAAATGTTGATATTGTTACATCCCTAATCATGACCTGATGTTACCTACCAGCCTTAACTTGAAGGTGAAAGATTCAAAAAACATCAATTACACATGCTGAGATTACTTATATTTCAAGTTTCATTCTTCATACTGTAATCAGGGTAAAAGAAAGCAATATTTCCATGCTTGTTCCTGACAAACTGTGGACAGCTTTTTATCCTTCTATCTGGTCCGTAAATCTCAATCAGAACTAATCCATTTAAACAAAGAAACCGCGTATACATGTAACTTACTTAGCCATTGCTCATCAGTCTTCACATAGGTGGTTGCAGGACGGGATGACTGCAGCAAGAAAAATAAAATATCATATATCTGCTGCCAGTTTAATGCACCACAACTATGCCAGTCTACTTACCAGCTTTACAGTCCTTCTTGATCATTTATTTGAGTCGACTTCTTTACCAGTTCTTCTCCATCGTTTTCCAGGTTTTCATTTTGTCATTTCGACACTCCAATACTATGTAAATACAGACAAAGGTTGCTGGAATATACAGTGGAACTTCTTGTAAATGTAAAACTCTATATTATGTCGAAGCAGTGTATGTTCAGTAATTTATATTGTTCATCTTCAAATGTTCTTTGAACATTTACTTCTATCATTGCTATTTCACTATGGGATGTATGAAGTGTAGCTTATCACTTGAGATGCCTCGCTGGAGATAACTTTCATAGCTTCTAGCAAGGTTGAATGCGGCATTTATAGCTATATTTCCGTAAATCGGTGACGTTACAGTAGTTTAATAAATACTAACTCGTGTATGTTAAAGTAATTTAAATACCAAAACAAAAACAATAAATGGTATTACTTACTTGCAGTTGTTATTCCTTCAGTGCCAAATTGTTTCTTCAAGTCACATCCGCCCACTAAATGCGCATGCGTGTTTTTCAGGTAGAGCAAATATGATTGGACAGATTCATGGGGCGCCGTGCCAAATCTCGCGAGAGTGTCGTTGAGATGCACATCTCAGAATTTAGATAAAGTTGATTTTCTCCTTATATGACCATCTGAAAATAACCATTTTTGGCTATGAGTAACTTTCACAGGAAGGCAATTTAGAAAATCTACGCTTTCTATCAGACGGCGGCGGACATGACGAGTTGTTTGCCGTCAGTTAACGTCAGAAGAAGAAGAAGAGGCGGGGAAACAGTAGGTGGCGTAACATTTGAACGTTGTCTGTGCGCCTACCTTCAACTAAAACGAGGAAGAAGAAGAAAGCGAAGAAGAAAGAGAAGAAGAAGCGGGAAAGTTTTTGGAAGCGACATGAGACTTGGAGAGGTAAGTATGCTAATACTTTTTAGTTGGTCAACCATGTAATGTTGTGAAATGAAAATATTTAACTGTTGTGACAACGGAGTGGTCCTTTAGCAGGCTGCGGTAACGATAATGGCGTCTGCCCAACAAGTAATGTTAGCATACATAATGACCTTCACAATTGGATTCCACAGTGCATATTCATTTGGAGGACTTAACTTAAAAATGTTTTTATAATACTGTTGTAGATAAAGTGACACTCGACAAAGGAGGTCCGGGTTGAATTTTATCGGTAAGGCTGGCTATTTGCAATAAATAAGAGATTACATCCAAAAGTATTAAATGATTCACTAATTTGCCCCGCCATTTTGAAAGCAGCAGTATATTTGCTTACTCGCTGGCAGTGGCCCAGTATGTTTTGTATCATGCTATCCATTGTATAAACTGCATATATTTAGGAAAATAAAGTAGGTATGTGTGTAAAATGTTAAACATTCATTAAATGAATCCGGTATTATTGGGCTTCACGGTGGAAGAGGGGTTAGTGCGTCTGCCTCACAATATGAAGTTCCTGCAGTCCTGGCTTCAAATCCAGGCTCGCGATCTTTCTGTGTGGAGTTTGCATGTTCTCCCCGTGAATACGTGGGTTCCCTCCGGGTACTCCGGCTTCCTCCCACTTCCAAAGACATGCACCTGGGGATAGGTTGATTGGCAACACTAAATGGGCCCTAGTGTGTGAATGTGAGTGTGAATGTTGTCTGTCTATCTGCGATGAGGTGGCGACTTGTCCAGGGTGTACACCGCCTTCCGTCCGATTGTAGCTGAGATAGGCGCCAGCGCGACCCCGAAAGGGAATAAGCGGTAGAAAATGGATGGTATTATCAGACAGGTCTTGTTAAGACTAGCAACATGATATAAGAATAGTTTTCCTGTGATACATGTTTAAAACATTATGATTGTTTTAACCTGGTCAAAATGCACTAATTATGGTCAACCTCTTCAATACAAAGTCATTGGGGCTCGAGATTATATTCATGACCTTTTTGTTAAAAATACTATAACTTTCCTAATATGCACCCCATTATAAAAAGGTGCCATCAAACCCACCACACCTCAAAATAGATATGAATTAAAATAAGAATTAAACTGTCTGGTTTAAGATTTTTTTTTACTATAGCCAGAACGATCATAAAATATCATTTTGTTTACTTGTTTTCAACAGAAGTTAAATATGATTCACCCTAAAAGTTAACATCCATATGGAGTGACCCCATATATGTAAATAATTTATATTATAGTTCCATCCATATATTTGCTACTGCTTTTCCCTTTCGTGTCGTGGGGGTGCTATGTCCTATCCCAGTTCCGCTCGGGTGAAAGGCGGGGTACACCATGGACAAGTCAACTTAGATCGACAGACAACATTCACACACGCGTCAATTTAGTGTTGCCAATCAACCCATCCTCAGTTTGTGATCCAAAATAAATTTTTTCATTTACAGCATGGACCAAAAGGAAACGACTACAAGAAAGTGGTTAAGAGTTCCCACAAAGAAAATGAAGGACCTGCATGATTCTCCTCCCCCAATGAAGCAATCTGGTAAGTTTCTATGTATGTGTGGCAAAGCGGACTACGGTTAAGCCAAATTGCTGTACATGTAGCTAACAAACTGGAAAAATGACTTTATTAATTTGTGTAGTATTTAAAGAACAGCTGAAAATACCACCTTGACAAAGTCGCCCCAAGGAAGTTAGGTAACAGTACCCTAATTGTAATGAGGCCACACACCTCTAAGACAGCGATGGGCATGCTCTTCCTACTGCATCTCCTTTAAAATGCAAATAGGGATGGGGAGAGGGAATAATCATAACATTGATGTCCAAATGAGATGACAAATACCAGTCCAATTTTTTATACTCAAACAATTTTAAACACTTTCTCTTTTGCACTCTCTCTTTCAGATTGTTTGGCATTCGTCAGATGGGAGGACGGTTATACCGGCAAAATCTTTACAGGATCAGACATTTTGCCAAGAGATGAAGCTCCTGTGCAGATCTTAGATCTTAAAACAGGAGATTCTGTTTTAGCAAAGTGGTCAGATAGTAAATTTTATAGGGCAACTGTTGAACATATTTTAGGAAAAGATCCGACTCAGTCACCAAAAGGCTGCCAAACTCCACAGGAGTTATTTTGAAATATGTTGGAAGCCAGTGAGCCATCACACTCAACATCAGGGTCTGACACCATTACAGTAGATCAGAAGCCACTGTCTGAACATGATAATATTACAGCGCTAAATCTATCAAGTGACGGGGGACTTCTAACAGGCGGCAACACTGCCTATGGGTAAGCTTGACATTTATTACCTCATGCCTATGGGTCTACAAGTTCAAAACGTTTCATCTTTAGCAAATTTAGTGAATTTCGAAACCAAAAAAACAGCATTGATTTAAACATTATTTTATTTGCCATCAAATCATTGTTTCAGTAAATAGTATGTTAATGACAAATACAAATATTTGATGTATTAAGTTGCCCAAAACCCAACATCTGTATCCACTCTGATTTCAGGATTAAAAGTTCTGAACTTGTGGACCCTGAAAACAATTTGTTGCCATCATTTTATTACTTTTTAGTTATGGTCAAAACGTTCATAGAGTGTAAATATCCACTCTACAATCTCATGTGTCAAAACTAAGGAGTAACAAAATGAACATTTCATGTCATGGTTACAATTGTTATCACAGTATTGATGAATGTGCTCAAGAAGTACTTGAACACACACTGAAATCTTATAAACAAGTTTTATTGAGAAAAATTTACACAATATATACTTTCTTAACAGTTTTTAAACATTCAGTTTCACGTCAAAATATAAATTCCGTTTGTTTTTTTTTTCAATTAAATATAAATAAGAATATGAGAAATATAAATAAAAGTAGTGTAAGGATGGGAGTTCAAGGATGAGTGTCAAAAAAACGGCGCTAACTTCTTATCAGCAATCAAGTATTAACTAAACACTTGTAGGTTCTCAGAGCAACACTCATGGGAAATGTGTCCAGTAAAAACCTGTCCGATCGGAGCGTTCAACAATAACAAAAATTCCATGGATGAATTAAGTAAACAATATCCAAAAAATAGGATCCAAACAAAATTTGTGGAAGGCTCTCCTTGGCCGCTGGTACTTACTGCTGCTCTTGCCTAAACACCGCACTGAATTTCAGGACAGGGACACCAAAACAAGCTTGGCTTGCTAGTTAGCATAATTATCATCATGGAGCTAGCTTACTTGTTGTTGATACTGTTACATGATTGGCTGTGGGCGTGTCCCTTCCATTGCTCAGTAAATACTGTTAACTGATTGTCTGTTGTAGCATGTCACTTCCATTGCTCAGTAAATACTGTTAACTGATTGTCTGTTGTAGCATGTCCCTTCCATTGCTCAGTAAATACTGTTAACTGATTGTCTGTTGTAGCATGTCACTTCCATTGCTCAGTAAATACTGTTAACTGATTGTCTGTTGTAGCATGTCACTTCCATTGCTCAGTGACACTTCCTGTTTTCTGTTTACTGGCTTCCCAAAGCGCCAGTGACCTCATGCAGCCAATCATGCTGGCTCCAATATTTTATCGAAAGCATTTAATATTGATATGATTATGTGTATCGCGATGTATAATTATTGTTTTATTGGCCCAGTGCTATGTAGTATTGATTCTTAAAAAATATTTTCGGGGCTTTTGTCGGAGCTCTACATGCGGATGGAAATGTTCCTCTTTTTTGTGAATTTTCCTCCTCTTTTGTCAAAGGGTGCTCACATACCTGTGCTTCCTTTGTGGACAAAGGAGGTAGGGCGGAAATCTCAATAAGCAATAGTTTAAAAAAAAAACATATTTAAACCAAATATAAGTACTGGTTTGACAGTTTATACTTAATTGTACATTTCCTAAATAATCCTGAGATATATAAAGTAATAACTTTTTCGTGATAGTCAATTTTATGTATAACTTACTATTAAAAAAATCTGTCATAATCTGTTATTTGTTATTGTTGACTAAGTGAGTTGACTATTTCCTTGCAGTCAAGATGATTTCATCTTCAGTACTGGTCCAGTTCCTTTGTCTTTGATGTGAAATGTTTTTGTTAAGGAGTACTGTACAGAATGATTATAGATATAGTCAATTTTGGTCATGGTACATTTATTTTCATTATTGGTACTGTCCATCATAGAATGAGGAGAAACAATCATTTATACACTGCTGATTTTGTAGTTCGATGTCTGTTACTTATATTATTATTTTTAATAATATCATTATAGGCACACTTCAATTGGAAGTGATAGAATCCAAAACAAAAATCCGTAAAATCACATTGTATGAATTTTTTAAAAGTAATTAATTTTGCATCTTATTGCATGAAGTTTATATTTGATACTTCAGAGAAGTAGAGATTACTAGGTGATCAATTCCATGGAGAGAAAAAAATGCAAGTTACTTGAAAATAATAAAATGTGTAATTTTTTGTTTTGTTTTTGTTTTGTTTTAGATTTTACAGAACCGCCAGTCTATTAAATACTTGTTCTCCTCACTGCACATAGACTAAGGTCGACTTTGGCCGCTGCAGGTTAAAATATACTGTAGGTCATTTCAGTATTTTTTTTGTAGTTCAGTATTTCTCATCTCTTTTGATGTTGTATATACATATATGGACAAATTGGATTTGTACAATTGTAATCTATGGTTCAATGAAATTTCACGATAGGTTTACCAGAGAGGGAACCTTTGGTCCATCACCCTACAGCGGCAATACAGCCATCCCATCACTGTATGACCTCCACATCAATGGTCAATTTCCTTACGGAGGCCATATATCTAGCCTATCACCATATGGCAGGGGTGTCCAAAGTGCGGCCCGGGGGCCATTTGGGGCCCCCAGGTCATTCTTTAACGGCACATTTTAAAAATACAATTGAAAAAAATAAATAGTGATAAAAAGCGCAAACAGGTGAAATGTAACAAAAAAATGTTGCAATGCTTTAATAACACAAAGCTGCCATGCAGGCTGTTTCTTTCTTTAAAAAATAATGAATCAAAATCAATGTCATTTTGAATTATTGACCTATTCAAAACTTCAATTACGTCACGTTAAATATTCCACTTTAAGATATTTTTTGGGGAAAATGTTGCATATTTTGTGTTTTGCCATATAAAAAACTGAGCTGTTTTTTTTTTTTTTAAAGAAGGGCCTAAAACAAACAAACCAAAAAAATTAAACAACAATAAAAGTTCTAAAATTGACGGATATATCTGAGGTTGATCTCGAGATTATTGGGCTAAAAGTAAACAGTAAAAAAAATGTATTATTTATTTTTTAACAATTTAACGAGTAGGACACTTTGGGATCCCCAATTATTTTAGTGTGATTTGTTTTTAAGTGTCATTCCTCAAAAAAAAATAATGATTCAATATCCAAAATTAAGGCTCCAATTATTATATAATCTCAAAAATTCCACCCCAAAAAGTTATTGGATGAAAATATTGCATATTTTGTGTTTTTTCCATTTTTTTTTTCCTAATGTTGATCTAGAGATTTAAAACATGAATAATGAAGATAACAATAAAAAAACTGAATAATGACACATTTTTAATATTTTTTTTGACCAAAACCCTTTGGGGTACCCGGGATCATAACTGAGTGGAGGCCTAAATGTATATTTTTTTATACATTTATTGTATTGGTTTTTAAAATATGAAAATGGCCCCTGCTTGCTTTGATTTTTCAGTGTGCGGCCCTCAGTGGAAAAAGTTTGGACACCCCTGCCATATGGTCTCAACATAAAAGGTCCATTTCCCTACGAAGACCATGCATCCTGCCCATCAACCAATGGCCTCACCACCGAAGGTTGATCACTCTGGAGGCTGTACACCCCGCCTATCCCCACACCGCTGGCCCATCACCAAATATCCACAACACCTCTGGTCCTTCACCCGGCGTGCACAATAGCTTGCCACCTAGCCGGGTGAATCCACCTGAGAATAAAAAGGCAGCTTTCCTGGCACCAGACAGGAGAGATGCACTCAACCCATCTGTTGAGGACACTATCTGTTATCAACCACAGGCAGAAAAATCATGGACGCCATGTGATGGATGTAGGGAGGAGTTGGAAAAAATCCGGCGAGAAAAGCAACGAATCAAAGAAGTCCTCTTGAAAATAGGTAAGTACCTAATGCTAATTCATTCATGATGTAATTGTTTTGTTTACTTAAACTTGTGATTAGGCCTTAAACACATTATTTTCTCATTCCGGTATTGTTTGTGCTATTTTTTCCCTTTCAGATCCGGGCCAAGTCAGAGTACTTCAAACTCTCTGCGACCTGGTTGGAGACAAATACACCGACGGCCCTCCTCATTAATCGGACCAGCAAGAGCTCTTTCCTGAGAGCGGCGTACTCATATCATCGTTCCGCCTTGCTGCCATGAGACATGCTTCAAAGCCCAAATGTATGCGTTTATTCCACGCACTATTTGACCTCTTTTTTACAGTAGAGGAGTGTCCCTTTTGGTCGCCCTGGAAACAAACCTGCAGGAACACGAAAGCGCATCCTTGACCGGAAAAAAGTTGAAGGAATCCTAAGTAAGTTTTCCCAAACTGAGGGTGTTTTCAGGCCAAAATTGGGTAACAATAATTAAAAAGAAGTTCAATATGAGAAATGTAGATCCCTTATCGATTACAGCAGACTGGAAGTATAACTCAATGTTACATAATTACAATTTGTGATTGACTAAAACTAGCGTTATGATGAGCAATATAGTGTTATGTCCATCAACTTGAAGTGTGGTTGTGTGTATTAATGATTTTGCGTAAATGAACGCTTTAAACGGCAATAAAAAGCATTAAATACATTGCCCAGAGGCATTTAAAAAATGTAATACGATTGTAGGACATGGCGGACAGTCAATATGTCAAACGGTAAATGAAAATTAACTTAAGAAGGTTACGGTCATCGAAATTGTTAGTCTTCCTGTGTGTTTCTTTTTTTAACTGCGGCTGTCAAACTGCATACAAGAGGTATTGTGAGGTGGGAACACGACAAAAGCACTGCTTCAATAAAGCAAAATGAAACTGCTCTGGGGGCATAAACTTTTCCATTCTTTGGTCACTGTAGGCGTGTAGTCCTTAACTGTGAAACCATGTCAGAATAATGGAAAAGCTGAGCTTTTTTCATACACTGAGTCGTTTATTTCAATCATCTCCACTTCAACACATATGAGCTAACTTGCCTAACATTAGCAACTGTTGTGACGCAAGTGCCTCAAGTGATCTACGCTAGCGAGGCAATTTTCACAGCAGACCACAACTCTTTTATTTTCTGACATTCCCACAATAAATGAATACAAGTTCCTTCAGCTGCCGGACACTTGATACATACTTGCTATTTACTGTAAACATTTTAAACAGAGAAGGTGTAAAGTACAATAAATTCAAAATGTTTAATCGCCATAGCTTTTTTTCAAATGCATCTTATTGGCATTTTTACCAATATTGTTCTGTATTTTTCTAAAATGTTTAAATAGATCATCCATTTCCAAACATGCATAATTTGCAATCCTGGTATGATGTTCATTTATTATTCCATAAAACCTTTTAACTATTTTAAAACAAATTGTATCCTGATTAAAAATGGTATCCTCCAGTTTGTGGCTATTATAAGTCATATTTTCAGAGAATATATATATACTTACAGCATGTTTCAAACAGACACAACTAAATAAATGGCTAATGGGTATATTATATTGATCATCTGATGCAGAAGGGGATGTTTGTTTAGAGGGTTTAAGTGTTACGATATGGTGGGCGCATTGTGATGCGCGGAGGTGTCGGCCCCAAGATGCCAAAGACGGGAGCAAGCAGGACTGGAGGTAGGAACCAGATTTAATAATAAAACACAACAAAACACTTGACAAAGGAAAAGAAAAGGCGTGCCACCGCACGGTAAGCTAAATGCTACTTGTAGCAAGGGTAGAGTTCAAAAGTCCGAAAGCAGCGCGAGCCGAGCGCGCGGAAAGCTAAGCTAAATCTTAGCAGAGTGAAAACAATGAGGATAAGCAATCGTAACTTGTTGCGTGAGCAAACGAAACAGCCAGGCTGAACTAGGGTAACAGGTGGGCTTAAATACAGGGAACGTAATAACAAACTGGTGTGTAGACGGAGCGTGCAGGAGGAGCAAATTAAGTTGTCATGGTGATGAATGTGCGCTAACAAACGGGATCAGTAGAGTCCAAAACATGATCAAAACATAGTAGGACAATACAAAAAAGACAAACATGCTAGAGATGTGTGATCCGGAAGCCGGATCACAACATTAAGTGCAGTTCTCCTTTAATATTTTTGATAGTCAGAACCTTTTAATTAGCGATTGTCTACGGCCATGCACACAGTCAAAACATCAGATGCTACTCCACAAAAATAAATCAATAAAAATACATTCTCCAATCAAACAGCTTTGTAAGCCAATTCTAATACACTAGATAGTAACAGTTAATGTAAACCTTTCAACTAATTAACTTGTCTAATGCTTGCAACTGTGTGTATACAGATCATTGGAAGCTTTTGACTATATAAAAAAAACAAACTATATGCAGTCGCACATGGGCATTACATTTTTTCAAGTACCAAAAAGCATTACATATGAATTTGCATTATTATTGTTATTGCATTGCATATATTTGATACCTGTAGAAACTGATGTGGGACAAAATTACGAATGGCTGATTATTATGTTCTTGCCTTGCAGCGTATGTCCTGAGATGCGGCACCTTTCCTGATTGGGACAATATTGAGGAGGCCAAGCTCAAGAAAGCTTTGGTAAACAAATGTCGGGCCAGAGCCGGTTTTAAGTAGGCCCTTGTACCTGTCAAGTTCATTCTATGGTAGGATGTTTCCTTGGTAAACATGTTCAATATTTTGGTCTAGGTTTGTAAAAAATGGCCCTATGATGTAGCTTTTAGTACCACGTTATTCTGTGATAATGCATATTGAGGTATGCTGTGCCAAGCAAATTTGGCAGTGATGCAACATCACTAACAAGCTAGCGGCTAATATCCCTTCACAGTGCAAAGTTTTTTCCAAATAAAAAAAATAATGCAACCGATAATGACGCAGTACGTTACTGCTTACATAATCAGGTATATTAGTAGCTTTTGTAACCAATTTCAAAATATTTCAATGATCATTTATGTACCAAATGTTATATTGTTATCGCAGGAGGCTGTTCTATTGTTTACAACAGTGTTTCTTAATCATAGGGCTGGGGCCCACTGTTTGGCTGCGAGTACCCCTTGGAAGCCGCCAATAAATATCTGTTTCTTAGCTGTTGTCCGTCCATATGGGCAGGAATGGTACTCGGTTGTCTTACACTTTAGTGTAAGATGACTAATTCAGTGTTTATATTTCAGTTGGTCCCAGACCCTTGTGTAGTGGAAAAGTTGGTCGTGCCCCAAGGTAAAAATGTTAAGTATCCCTGGTTTTCACTGTGATTATTTTTTGTATGTAGACCAGTTCCAGACAGCACGGTTACAATTTTATAAATTATTTCAGTTTTTGCTTGGAATATTTCCAAAATGGAAATTTTGTCATTTACTCACCCTCTTACTGAGATGAAGTCAAGTGTTTTTTTACTGAGATGAAGTCAACTGTTTTTTTAAATAAGGGACATGGTTTGCTCAACAAGGAGTTAAAAAACTACACCTGACTTTTTCACAATAACAAAGTGAGTACTTAAGGTCAAATTCATTTATTTTTGTATTTTTTTAATTTTTTGTTTTATTGTTTTCTATGTTGTTTTAAGTATTGTGAATGTCAATATGTACATTATGTATGTACTAATTAACTACATTTACATTTTTGTATTTAATCTATTTTTATATTATATTTTGTATTTTTGTGTAGCCAAATAAAGTGATACACCTTTCAATATTCGAGTATTTGTTTAGTGTTATTTCTAATTAAGTCAGATGAATATTTAAATTGCACTCTCAATTTGTTCTCATGATTCTCAAATTTGAGATATGATAATAAATTTAAGAGAAATAATCAAGACATGAAAAAGACATACATAAGATCTCTTTTATTGCTCATACATCTAATTTCTTTCTCTTTTTATTATCCTTCAAAATAAATGAGACATAATTGAGATCAATGGCATACATATATGAGCTCTCGTCAGTGTATCTCACTTCTCAAATATTGCTCAAAGGGTTGTCTCAACTCAACCTCCTTTGTCTCAGTGATGTCTTGTCTCTTTTTAGCTTATTTATTGCTCCTAAGGGTCCCTTAGGAGCAATAAAAGAAAAACAATTGATCACAGAATTAGACAGATATGAGAAGCTCAAAATGTTCTCAAGATACGAGATTAAGCAACAGTTGAGCAAGCAAATTTTTGCTATGGGATTTATCTGAATGTAGCAGGCCAATTCATATGTTAAAGGGGAACATTATCACCAGACCTATGTAAGCGTCAATATATACCTCGATGGTGCAAAAAAAAGACCATATATTTTTTTAACCGATTTCCGAACTTTAAATGGGTGAATTTTGGCGAATTAAACGCCTTTCTGTTTATCGCGCTGGAGGCGATGATGTCAGAATGTGATGTCGCCGAGGTAACACAGCCACCATTTTCATTTTCAATACATTACAAACACCGGGTCTCAGCTCTGTTATTTTCCGTTTTTTTGACCATTTTTTGGAACCTTGGAGACATCATGCCTCGTCGGTGTGTTGTCGGAGGGTGTAACAACACTAACAGGGAGGGATTCAAGTTGCACCACTGGCCCGAAGATGCCAAAGTGTCTGCCGCCAGACCCCCATTGAATGTGCCAAAGTGTCTGCACATTTTACTGGCGATGCTAAGGCAGACATGACACAGAGATGTATGGATAACCTGCAAATGCATTTGCAATGATAGTCAACGAAATCACAAAGGTGAGTTTTGTTGATGTTGACTGCCGGCTAATCGATGCTAACATGCTACGCTAATCGATGCTAACATGCTATTTACCGGCGGTGCTAAAGCAGACATGGTACAGAGATGTATGGATAACCTGTAGATGCATTTGCAACTATATTATGTTTCCTTCCACTCACATTTAATGCGAAAAAAACACTTACCAATCGACAGATTTAAGTTGCTCCAGTGTCAAAAGATGCGAAAGTCCTGATTGTTTGGTCCACACATTTTACCGGTGATGCTAACGCAGCTATTCGGCCATGCTATGGCTATGAATAGCATCAATAGCTATTCGCTCAATAGCTTCAGTTTCTTCTTCAATACTTTCATACTCCAACCATCTGTTTCAATACATGCGTAATCTGTTGAATCGCTTAAGTCGCTGAAATCCGAGTTTGAATCCAAGATAATGTCACTATATATTGCTGTGGTATCCCCATTGTTTGTTTACATTGGCAGCACTGTGTGACGTCACAGGGAAATAGCCAGTGTCTTTGCAGAGAGCGAAAATAAGGCACTTTAAAGCTTTATTTACGGATATTCCGAGACCAGTAAAATTTTGAAAAAAAATACAACAAGCCACTTGGAACTGATTTTTATTGTTTTTAACTCTTTTGAAATTGTGATAATGTTCCCCTTTAAAGCTACTCAGTCAACACTCAATATAGTCTTCACCATTTGTTTACTTTTTAACAAAGTTGTGTTTAGTCTTTGTTTTATTAAGTCCCTGTTCAATACTTATAAATGAACATTTCTGGAAGTTAAACCATTGACTATCATGTGAATACATTTTCAAAAAACTAAATTCCAGACTTGAATTTTTTGTCATCATGCTGTACACATCTTTCACCCAACCACTCACAAACTGGTTGTAAGCCTCGAGTGATTCGAAAGCCTTTAACTCTTCCATAGTATAAGCACTCTTGGAACAAACCAGATAATTTAGAATGTCTATGTGTGGTCAGCAGTCATTTTAGTTTTACAAACTTCGTACGGATCGATACCGATGCTTTCTGTCTTGCTGTCGTATCTTTGTCTCGTTTGTTTATCCAAACCATCTCTGTACCGCTTCTTTGATGGTCTACTGGCCATTTGCGTTGGTTTTGTAAGATTACTGATTCCGGTTTTGTGCAGTGGAATGAAGCGAAGTGAGCAAACAATGAAAGCTTGCCTCTAAAAATGGCAGCGCGCAAAGCATCATAGGATGGGGTAATCGACTGTGAGAACTATGTATTGTACGTATGCACTGCATTAGAGGGTGGTAGTAACTGACTCCTCGATGTGCACATCCTGGTGGTGTGTTCAAGAATTACAACAACAAAACAGTCATTTTACCAAGTGATCTACATCCTTCCCTTTTAGTTAAGCGTCCTTACAAAACACAAAAGAAGATAAGTGAAATGAATATCCACATGTAACTGAGATCAAATCTCTTAACTGTGTAGGGTGAATACAAACAATTCACCATCTGTATGGAATATCGAAACAAATCATAGAACAGCTAGAAAAATACTATCTCAAAATAAATCACAGGTGCATTTTTCTTTTCTTACTGCACATACTTTGGATTGGGTCTGCAAACTCGACCTGCACGTGTTGTGTAAGCTGTGTCAGTCTGCGTCGTGAACCTGGGTCAAATTGGTGATGTACTTTCCGTTTGCCTAATCACTGTCTTTTCTCTCAGTGGTGTGGGAGGGACCAAGTCCACCATGGTATGTCTACTATCCTGAGAGTCTGCTTCGTCATTTTGGAACGGTGTTGGTGGTTGTTCTTGAACCGGGACGATGTGGCGACGATTCCTCCTGTATCTTCTCCCATCGGACTGGATGATGTAGGAACGTGGCTCTTTGCACGACTTTTCCACTATTCCAAGTCGGTCATGTCCAGCAGGAGTCTGCATACGGATCACTTGCCCTTCTGCCAAGGGAGTCAGTGGGCGACTTGACTTGTCGTAGTGACATTTCACTGTAGTTCTCTTGTCGACTAGTCGAGCGTGTACTTGTGTTGAGTCTTTTTCTGTTGGATGTAGTAGTCTGGTACACACTGGGATAGCTGCACGCGTTTGTCTTGATATTAAACGTTCGGCAGGGGAACCAAGGTCTGCATCTCGGGGAATGTTTCTGAGGTTAAGGAGGTTTAGGAAGACATCAGTTTTGTCCCGGTGGGATTTCTCCATCAGTTGCTTGGCACTCCTGACAGCTCTTTCCGCAAGTCCATTCGACTGGGGAAACTCTGGGCTACTGGTGGTGTGGATGAAGTCCCGCTCCTCAGCAAATTTCCTGAATTGCTCACACTTGTACTGTCTTGCATTGTCAGATAGCAGTGTGTGTGGTGTACCGTGCACTGAAAAATGTCTTTTCATTTTGGAAATTACAGCTGTCGCTGTGATGTTTTGTAGAAGGTCAATTTCAAACCATCCAGAATAGGAATCCACCGTCACCTGGTAGTTTTTTCCACGCCATTCAAAAAGGTCTGTAGCAACTGTGGACCACGGAAGGTCTGGAACTGGATCGAGATGAAGTGGTTCTTTTTGCTGATGTGGTTTTGTGCTGTTGCACACTGTGCAAAAAAGTAGTTCTTTAGTGATGTCTCGTGACATTGATGGCCAAAAGATGATACCTCTTGCTCTGCGTTTGGTTGCTTCAATGCCTGGGTGACCTTTGTGTACAATCTTAATGTACTCTTTTGTAGTGACGTTGGAATGACTGCTTTCTGCCCTTTCATGACAATTCCATTTTCCACAGTGAGTTCATCTCTGTAGGGGAAGAACACTTCAATGGCAGGCTGCAGCTGAGTCTTTCTGGCAGGCCATCCACGCTGGATAACTGACTGAGTCTGCATTACTTCAACCTCCTCCATGTGCTTCTTGAGCTCTTCCAGGCGGGCTGTAGAAATGTAGCTCACCGACATGACGTCGAAAGAACTACTGTCAGATGGGCTCTCACTGTCTGTTGCATTAGGGGCTCTTGAAAGAGTGTCAGCCAAGTACATGTGCTTTCCTTTTTTGTAGATTAGGCTTATGTCATAGCTTTGCAAGCGTAGCAGCATCCGCTGAAGACGGGCCGGGGCATTATGAATTGGTTTCTTCAAGATAGTCCCCAACAGTTGGTGGTCAGTTTCTACTATGGTGGCCTTGCCATACACATAGTCTCTGAACTTGGTGCATGCAAACACAACAGCTAGAAGCTCCTTCTCAATTTGAGCGTATCGAGTTTCTGTTTCTGTAAGGGTGCGGGATGCAAAGGCTACTGGCCTTCCATTTTACATGAGGCAGCTCCTAGTCCAAAGCATGACGCCTCACAGGTCAGCGTGACTGGCTCTTTGACATCTTAGTAGGCCAATACTGGTGGAAAGGAGAGACATGCTTTCAGGCGGTCGAAAGCATCTTGGTGTTGCTGGAACCAGCACCATGCGGTCTCTTTGTGAGTCAGCTTCCTCAGTGGCGTTGCGATGTCACTGAGGTTTGGAATGTGCTTGCCAAGATAGTTAACCATTCCCAGGAAACGGTGAAGTGAAGTGACATCTGTGGGGACTGGCATGTCTGTGATAGCAGCAGTTTTGGAGGGGTCAACTTTCAAACCTTTACTTGTGAAGATATGACCAACGTAGCATACTTGGTCAAGTCGAAATTTGCATTTCTGCGGGTTGAGTTTGAGGTTTATTTCCTTCACACGTTCTAGCACCTTTTTTAGGTTGGCGTCATGCTCCGCCACATCACGGCCTCCGATGATGATGTCATCGACAATGACTGAGCATGGATATCCAGCAAAAAACTGATCCATTGTGCGCTGGAATACTTCGCTTGCTGAGTTAATGCGAAGGAATCTGTAACGTCCAAAAGGAGTACTGAATGTTGTCTTCATTGAGGACTTCTTGTCCAGGCGGATCTGCCAGAATGAATTTTTTGCATCTAACACTGAAAACATTTGTGCTGCTACCTCCTCCACACTTCTCATGGGGTGGTGGGGCCGTTTTAGTGCTTCATTTAAAGGCCTACTGAAAGCCACTACTACCCACCACGCAGTCTGATAGTTTATATATCAATGAGGAAATATTAACATTGCAACACATGCCAATACGGCCTTTTTGCAATTTAAAATTTCCCGGGAGTTTCGTCTTCGAAACGTTGTGTAATGATGACGTGTACGCAAGACGTCACAGGTTTTTAGGAAGTATGAGCGCTGCACACACACACAGCTAAAAGTCGTCTGCTTTAACGGCATAATTATACAGTTTTTTTGAAAATCTGCGTTGCTGAATCTTTTGCAATTTGTTCAATTAATATTGGAGAAGTCACAGTAGAAAGATGGAGTTGGGAAGCTTTAGCTTTTAGCCACACAAACACACAGTGATTCCTTGTTTAAAAATCCTGGAGCTGAAACTTTCCTATGGATCAGAGTGCGGTCAAGAGAACATGGATCCCGACCACACGTCAACCAGCAGGTTTCAGTGAGAAAATTGTGGTTAAAAAGTCAGTTCTTACCGGAGAAAAGCTGAGCTTGTGCCATCCATAGCTGCCGTCGACTCCCCTGAGACACTGCGCATCAAGACAGTCGTGGAGACACACTTCCGACTATCAGGTACTATTAAACTCACTAAAACACTAGCAACACAATAGAAAGATAAGGGATTTCCTAGAATTAACCTAGTAAATATGTCAAAAAACTTCGGAATCCGTCCCAATGCAATCACGTTTTTTTTATAAAACTTTTTTAAAATAATTTTTTTCTAGTCCGTCGCTATTAATATCCCCAAACACGAATCTTTTATCCTCGCTCAAATTAATGGGAAAATTGTTGTTTTCTCGGTCCGGATAGCACTTTTTGTTGGAGGCTCCCATTAAAAACAATGTGAAGATGTGAGGAGCCATCAAACATGTGACGTCATCGTCTGCGACTTCTGGCATTTCTCTTAGCACCGAAAGTTGCGAAATTTATCGTGGATGATCACTACTAAATCCTTTCAGCAAATATATGGCAATATCGCGAAATGATCAAGTATGACACATAGATTGGACCTGCTATCCCCGTTTAAATAAGAAAATCTCATTTCAGTAGGCCTTTAAATCTTTGGGGTTGATGCACAATCTGATTTCTGATTTGCCTTTTGTGTGCCCAGCGACCATGGATGACACCCAAGCTGTTGGTTCGGTGACTGAAGTAATAACGTCTATGCTTTCCATGCGTTTAAGTTCAGCTTTCACACAGTCTTGCATCGCTACTGGGATGCGGTGGGCCAGCCTAACAACTGGCGGCACATTGGGGTCCACTGTCATTGTGTAAACAACTGGTAGTTCTCCGAGCTCTTCACTGAAAATATCTTGGTATTGTGTGAGGATCCGTGCGCTGAACTCTCCAGTGTTCTCTGTGGTGACATGGTGCACATCGGGACTCAACTCGACTAGCCCCGTACGCAGGCATGCACGGAAGCCCAACAGTGATGTCACATTCTATCCACTGTGAAAAATGGCAGTAAGTGGCGCTGTCCCTTTAAAAAGCATGTCAGCGTACCTTCACCTTGTGTCTCGATTTTGGCTCCTCCGTAAGCCACCAAATTTGTGCTTCTGTGTTGTTTGGCGAGTTTCACGCCGCTGTTTACTCTATTGAAAGTCTTCAGTGACATTACATTGCATTTAGCACCTGTATCCACTTTCATTTCGGTTGGCATGTCGTTTATGCACACTGTGACAAATCCTTCATCTTGGTCTCTTTGTTGTGGATTTACAGAGTCAATGCAATTTTCTATTTCCAAGCCATCCACGTAGAATGTGTCATTTTCACTTTGGCTGTGTTGATCCACTGTCACATCATGCACAGACTGTCCATAGCACTTGTTTGTGGTAAACTTGGACTGACTCTGTGGCTTTGACTTGCAGCATTTTTTGTACAGATTTTGTTTCTTGCAGCTGTTTTCATGTTGTAATTCTCGAACACACCACCAGGGTGTGCACATCGAGGAGTCAGTTACTACCACCCTCTCATGCAGTGCGTATGTACAATTACTGTCCTGCTGAAGTCTTAATTAAAGCCAACTTATTCATGCAGCTCGGCACAGTTCTTCCTACGGGTAACCACAAACAACAACAAAACAGTCATTTCACCAAATGATCTACACTGTCCATTTTAAATTTTCAAAACAAAGACATACAACTTATTTTCGTAAAAATATTCAAATATTTAACAATGTATTGAAACAACAGTAGCATAAGGAAAGAAAAAAAGAAACAAAATAAATATTACACTTATGATATTATTTTTGTTTTTGATGATCATTTGTTTTCATAATGTATTTTAGAATGTGGGAGGTTTTCATGTCCTCTTTAAATTTCAATTGGCATTACATATATTATATCTATACATCTATATCTGGCAGCACGGTGGAAGAGGGGTTAGTGCGTCTGTGTCACAATACGAAAGTCCTGAGTAGTCAGGGTTCAATCCCGGGCTCGGGATTTTTCTGTGTGGAGTTTGCATGTCCTCCCCGTGAATGCGTGGGTTCCCTACGGGTACTCCGGCTTCCTCCCACTTCCAAAGACATGCACCTGGGGATAGGTTGATTGGCAACACTAAAATTGGCCCTAGTGTGTGAATGTGAGTGTGAATGTTGTCTGTCTATCTGTGTTGGCCCTGCGATGAGGTGGCGACTTGTCCAGGGTGTACCCCGCCTTCCGCCCGATTGTAGCTGAGATAGGCGCCAGCGCCCCCCGCGACCCCGAAAGGGAATAAGCGGTAGAAAATGGATGGATGGATGGATGGAGTTTGCATGTCCTCCCCGTGAATGTGTGGGTTCCCTCCAGGTACTCCGGCTTCCGCCCACTTCAGAAGACATGCACCTGGGGATAGGCCCCTCCCACCTCCAAAGACATGCACCTGGCGACAGGTTGATTGGCAACACTAAATTGGCCCTAGTGTGTGTGTGAGTGTGAGTGTGAATGTTGTCTGTCCATCTGTGTTGGTCCTGCGATAAGGTGGGGACTTGTCCAGGGTGTACGCCGCCTTCCGCCCAATTGTAGCTGAGATAGGCACCAGCACCCCCCCTCCCAGCCCCACCCCCCGCGACCCCAAAAGGGAATAAGCGGTAGAAAATGGAAAGAGAGATAGATCTATCTATCTATCTATCGATCGATCGATAGATGGATATAATAGATATAATGCCACCCTCGGGCAGGCGGTATAGGGTGCTAAAAGCTGGCAAAAATTCACTAAAAATCAGCTTTTACCCAAGAGCCATAGTAGCACAATATGTCCTTCATGTCCTCATGTGTCATGTTTTTAATTTCTTTCAATTTTTTCGGACTGTAATAAGCAATAATGTTATATGCATGTGTGTATATATATTCATATGCATGCATGTATGCATCTGTGTGGATATATATACATATATAGATACATCTCTTATTCCTATCTTTTTATTTTTATTTTACTATTTATATTACCATATTGTACATGCACCTTAGGGGATCTGCTCCAATTTCGTTGTTCTTTGAACCTGTTCACTGCAATAATGACAATAAAACTCTATTCTATTCTATTCTATTCAAAGGAAATTTGAAAAGAACATGAAAACCTCCCACATTCTAAAATACATTATAAAAACGATTAACATCAAAAACGAAAATAATATCATTAATGTAATATTAATTTTGTTTCTTTTTTGTCATTCCTTATGCTACTTTTGTTTGAATATATTTTTAAATATTGACATTTTTTTACGGAAATAAGTTTTATGTCTTTACTATGAAAATTTGAAATGGACAATTTTACTTTTATTTTCATAAGTAAATAGTATATAATAAAATATTTTTACCGGTGGCGGAAAGCTGGTTTTACTTATTTCTCTCGCGAGATTTGGAAAATAGCTGCTTACTTATTTCTCTCGCGAGATCTGACAACACTGCGCGCGAACCAAACACGGCGAGGATAAAGCAAGATGGCGTCTGACGGTGAAGACGTTATTGCAGTCGTCACAGTTCAGTGTTCTTAATCTGTGCCTCCATGTACACATATATGTCCTTTATTACACTCTAGTAAATAGAGTAAACATCGTTAATAACTGTTTGCATCCGGTTATATTAGTCTGAGCGCACTTTGATGCGTCTCGAGCTAGCTTAGCCTGCTAGTTAGCTTAGCTTGTTAGCTGCTAACAAAGAGAGGCGGAAGTGATCAAAACACATCACTAAGTAAAGATCAAGTGTGAGTGTAAAGTGTTGTGATTGTGTGAAAATGTGCCAAAGAACGACAGCAGAGTACGAGGAGGAACTTTGTCCAACAAAAGAGGAGAAGGAGCGACAACATGAAAAACCCCAAGTTGTGAAACACAGAACAGGTTTGTTTACTTCTTACTCTCACATCTTTAATAACTTTATATTTCATTATTAACACTATTCCTAAATAGATTGTCTGTAGGAAGATTAATTGTTATGTGAGGACTATGCACTAATTGTTTTATCCATCCATCCATCCATTTTCTACCGCTTATTCCCTTTTGGGGTCGTGGGGGGCTCAGGCGCCTATCTCAGCTACAATCGGGCGGAAGGCGGGGTACACCCTGGACAAGTTGCCACCTCATCGCAGGGCCAACACAGATAGACAAACAACATTAACACTCACATTCACACACTAGGGCCAATTTAGTGTTGCCAATCAACCTATCCCCAGGTGCATGTCTTTGGAGGTGGGAGGGGCCTATCCCCAGGTGCATGTTTTTGGAAGTGGGAGGAAGCCGGAGTACCCGGAGGGAACCCACGCATTCACGGGGAGAACATGCAAACTCCACACAGAAAGATCCCAAGCCTGGATTTGAACCCAGGACTGCAGGAACTTGGTATTGTGAGGCAGACGCACTAACCCCTCTTCCACCGTGAATTGTTTTATGTTCTTCATAAAAACGAGACAGTGTCAGACACACAATATTTATGAGAGTTTGATGTTTGTAACAATGTGTATCAACAAGTTTACACAAAACTCACACAGTCACCAGGGGAATATTCCAGAGAGCAGGTTAAGTGCAAAGTCCTGAGTATGTAAAGCTCGAGAGTTTTACCTCCAAAAATAAGAGAGGTAAGACAAAGTCAGAGTCAGTTACCATGGTGACTGACGCTGTAAACCTAGCCTGATAGCTGGCAGGTTTGACAAGTTATATACAGTATGTGTGTCAAAGCATACTGACCTGTTATTTCCTTCATGTCGGTGCACCCTCCCTGAGATCGGTAGGTTGTGAGTTCAAACCCCAACCCAGTCATACCAAATACTATAAAAATGGGACCCATTACTTCTCTGCCTTGCACTCAGCATCAAGGGTTGTAATTGGGGTTTAATCACCATAAAAGTTATTCCCGGGCATGGCCACCGCTGCTGCTCACTACTCCCCTCACCTCCCAGGGTGTGATCAAGGGTGATGGGCTAAATGCAGGGAATAATCTCCCCACACCTAGTGTGTGTGTGACAATCATTGGTACTTTAACTTTCTAACGTGTCTGTGATTGGCAAAAAAACAAAGCCTGCTCTAAAGATAACATTTTGATCTCATACCATCTCAAACCAATTGACTGTTCATTATTAAGTGAAATGTTTTATAGTCGCTTAAATTTGTCTTTAACCAAGCAACACTGTTTTATTCAGTTACTCAACTAATCGGAAAATTTCCAGTAGAACACTTGATTAATAAAATGTTCAATAGCCACAGCCCTATATTTCATGTACAATTTAATATTTAGCATGTAGGAGTTAAAATGTGTTTTGTTTGTGTCCTGTAGACATCCATCAGCTGATTGAACACCAAGAAGAATGTCTCCCTCATCTGCAGGGGGACAGTTTCACTGTAAAGTATCCACAGCCCTCACATTTTAAAGGGGACAAAGATGAGCCACAGCCCTCTTATTTCAAAGAGGAAGAGGAGGGAGAGTGTCCTGTAGGGCAGGAGGAGGCTGATGTCAGCAAGTTTCCACTGACTGTTGTCTCTGTGAAGACTGAAGAGCATGAAGACAAACCACCTGAGTCCTCACAGCTTCATCACAGTCCAAGTAAGCACAACATCCACATATCATCTAATACAATGTTTGTGACACATGTTCATCCGGGGGACACATTTATCACTAAAGATGAAGATATGTTTGCTTTTTAACACCACCATTTAAAAATGATTGCTCATCAATCATCAACAGTGTAATTGCTGGGGTGTAACCATGTGACCTAGAGGCCGTCCTCCTTACCTCACGTGGTCAAATGAAGGCAAACATTCAATATGGCTACTGTTTATTTACCTTTGGCAGCACATATGTCAGCATATTTCAAAGGTTTAGTGGTGAAGATAAGAGATGTACACCAAGTACCATTTTTTTAGTACTGGTTCCTAATTATGTTGTCCATGAGGACCGTGAAGATTCTGGACTAACGGCACAACTATTTGTATTTTTAATTCCAGCTGACTGAGGTAACTATGACACGTTGTCACATTGAGTTCAGCTGCCGCTGCTACACATTACAATCAGCTTTGAATGATGACAAATAAGGAAGCAACCAAAGTTTGATGTGTGTGTTATTGAGAAGAAGATGACATAACTGCATTTCACCTTGCACTGCACACATAGTTGACTTCTTTAAATTTTCCTGAAGGAACTCTCCTGAAGGAATCAATGAAGTACTATCTATCCATCTATTTAAGACTTCAAATAAACAGCTGCTGATAAAAGACTTCCCTGCTTTAAAATGTTACAGAACATCATGTTGGAGGTGTTCAAACTCTTGTGCTAATAGAAATGCTATTTAAAATGCCTTTTTTCCGGGTTTTTATTTCCACAAATGACATGTAGTACCGACAAGAGTACTGATAAATACTGGTATCGATAAGGAATATTTATTAGGGTATCATATCCATGAATCTATAAATTTACATCCCTACTGAAAATACAAGCCAGATATCTTAAAAAAATAAAATCATTTTTTATTTGGATTTAGTTACTACTCCGGTGTCCAGCAATGTCTCAACACCGTTGAGAGATGAATTAATGTAGTTTATTTTTACTAATTAGCTATGTTTTGTTGATGTTAAACATCAGAATCAGACACATTTTTATTAACCCCCGAGGGGAAATTAAAATGTTCAGCAGAATCCCATTCAAGGTCAGACAAACATTCTAGGGAGACAGAACAGGATCGCTGACGGGTCTGCCAACTTGCGGCGCCCCTTGCAAAAAAGGTGAGATACATACAGGTAAAAAAGTGGGGGCAATGAGAGAAAAAAAAAAAAATCGGTCCAAGCCTGGGCCCCTGGAGAGGGGGTCCAGGCTGAGGCCAAGGGAAGAAAACAACTCATTGCCATAGCACACATTCCTCTTTTATGTGTGTAAGAGGGAAACATCAAAGAGGACAAAGGACATTAAAAGAGCAGAGCTGATGCAACCAGACACTTCTACATACATACATGAATAAAAAGTAAAAGAAACATATACACTGTGGTGGCTTTTGCGGTGTCCCACGCCATCGTCTGCTGGGGTGAAGGGAGCTTGGCCAGAGACGGGAGCAGACCCAACAAAGCAACCAAGAGAGCCGACTCCACTCTTGGCCGCCAAACCAAGTCTCGGCCAGTGTCCAGTCCGCATGGATGAGTGAGGATATGTCCAAAGAGACCGAGGTGTCCGATACCTGCTCATTCAGCCAAGACACTGTGAAGCTTTTCCGTCCCGGCGCTCAGTGCTAGCTCCGCAGTCCTGTCTCTTCATCTGCATCTCCTCCAGTCTCTCCAAACGGACTCTGGTGTGGCAGAAACCCAGCAGCTGGTCTCCATGGCCAAAAGGCTCTCGGGAGGCAGATCCAGAAGTTCACAAAAAAGCACCGCAGAAGTCACGAAAGTGCCACCCCTTGTCACACAGTCCCAAAAGGTCCGGACCAAAAGGCAAAAAAAACAAAAATAATAATACACATATATATATATATATATATATATATATATATATAAACATGAAAAGAAGAGGGAAACACAAAAGGATGACACAAGAGCACAGAGCTCCTGCCAACAGCAGCCACTACAGGGTCGCCATCTTGGGGGAAAAAAAAAAAAATTGCAGCATACCAGCTACAACAACACACAAATCATAAAAGTTTCCTAAAGGAAAATGTTCATATTTAAATAAGTAGAGTAAATAAATCATAAACAGGATTTTACAGTTTAAATGCAAATGTTGATGCTCCTCTTAGACACTGTTCTTTGTTCTCTTTCGGGTGTACAAGCAGCTGTCTTGTTTGTATGTAAGTGTTTTACTGCTGTGTTTATTTTTTTCATGAGTTTTTGTATTGCTTCGCTGATGTACCGTATGGTTTTGACATCTTGAAAGTCAACGTGGGGACTGATGAGATCCTCAGAGACAGAACAGCGGCAAACAGCTTCCCGCCAAGAAAAAGAAGAGGGCCAAGAAAAAAGTGTCGGCCGACAAGTCCGCCGCCAAGGGCAAGAAGAGCGACGCCCAAGCAGGACGCTCCTCGTCCAGCCCCAAGAAGTCCAGAGCGGGGAGCAAGTCCAAGGCCATCGTCATGGACTCCAGCACAGACGACGAGAAGCATGACGAGGAAGAGAAGGTGACGGCGAGGGACAAGTGGTCGGAAAAAGAGGAAGAGTCGTTGGAAAAAGAGTTGAAAACTTACCTGCAGGACTAAGTGTGCACTTGGATCTTCAATCCGCCAAACTCTTCCCACATGGGAGGAGTGTGGGAAAGACTAATTGGCATCACTCGCCGTATCCTGGATGCATTGCTCCTTAAGGAGGGAGGCTCTCACCTTTCTCATGAGGTGCTCACCACTCTCATGGCTGAGGTCATGGCAATTATAAACGCAAGACCTCTCATTCCAGTTTCAACTAAACCAGAGATGCCAGCAATACTAACACCTGCAACCTTGCTGACACTGAAGAGAGACGTCATATATCTGCACCGCCAGGAGACTTCAACGTGAAAGACATCCACTCACAACAATGGCGGCAAGTCCAATCTCTCTCTGATAGATTCTGGAAGCGATGGAAACAAGAATACCTGTCAACCATACAAACTAGGAGAAGAGACTCGGCTGAACGCCGCTGTGCTACCTCCAGCACGAGCCCCCCCTTCCACAAGCGGATGCCAGACGCTCTCTCTACGGTCTAAAACTACCTCTAGGGGTGAGTGGGGGTAGGAACTGAAAGAGGTAGACAGGGTGGGAGGAAAAGTCACAGGTGGAGGGGTTTCAGAGGGGACTCTGCCACCACCATTGCCCCAATAATCACACATATAATAAACTTCTCAATCAAACAAGGCCAGTTACCCAAGGATTTCAAGATAGCAAGAGTAACCCCCCTTTATACAAAAAGGAAGCAAATTAGAACCTGGTAACTACCGACCTGTTTCTATGCTCAGTTCCATTTTGAAAGTAATGGAAAAAATAGTTTATGAACAGGTTGATGGATACCTTGCTACTAATAAACTAATGTACAAATTCCAATCCGCCTTCAGAACTAACCACTCCACTGCCACATGCCTTCTCTATCTGAGCGACCACATCAAACATGAGGTGGAGGCGGGCAAATACTGCGGCATGGTCATGCTGGACATTCAGAAGGCCTTTGACACCGTTAACCACGCTATACTGTTGGATAAGCTCCGAGCAATCGGATTCGATGAAACCTCATCAAGCTGGATGCAATCTTACTTGGAGGGGAAGAAACAGGTGGTAGAGGTGCCCCTCCCCTCTCAGTAAGCTGTGGAGTCCCCCAAGGCAGTATACTAGGACCTTTACTGTTCCTAATATACGTAAATGACATGCCATCAGCATGCCACTGTGAATTCTTCCTGTTTGTGGATGACTCGGCCCTGCTGGTATCCGGCAAGGACAAGTCACAGGTGGAACAAATCCTCAGTGCTGAACTACTTAATATTTGCACCTGGCTCTCTGACAACAAGCTATCCATACACTTAGGTAAAACGGAATCCATCCTATATGGGTCCCATATCAACCTTAAAGGGGAACATTATCACCAGACCTATGTAAGCGTCAATATATACCTTGATGTTGCAGAAAAAAGACCATATATTTTTTTAACCGATTTCCGAACTCTAAATGGGTGAATTTTGGCGAATTAAACGCCTCTCTGTTTATCGCTCTCGGAGTGATGACGTCAGAACGTGACGTCATCTAGGTAGAGAACAGCATTTTTCTCCACCACATTACAAACACAAGTCAAATCAGCTCTGTTATTTTCCGTTTTTTCGACTGTTTTCCGGTACCTTGGAGACATCATGCCTCGTCGGTGTGTTGTCGGAGGGTGTAACAACACGATCAGGGAATGATTCTAGTTGATTTATGTAGAATGTGCATCGATTAGCACGGCATGCTAATCGATGCTAACATGCTATTTAGGCTAGCTGTGTATACATATTGCAGCATTACGCCTCATTTGTAGCTATATTTACATCCAGCCTTTCCCTCCACCCACATTTAATGTCAAAAAAACACATCCCAATCGACGGATTTAAGTTGCTCCAGTGTCAAGAAATGCGAAAGTCCCTCGTTTGGTTTTTACCGGCGATGCTACGACAGAGATGGCAAGAATGTGTGGATATCATGCGACACTCAAAGCAGATGCATTCCCAACGATAAAGTCAACGAAATCACAAAGGTGAGTTTTGTTGATGTTGTTGACTTATGTGCTAATCAAACATATGCTAACATGCTATTTAGGCTAGCTGTATGTACATTTGAAACCATATTTACATCCAGCGTTTCCTTCCACCCACATTTAATGCAAAACAAACACTTACCAATCGACGGATTTAAGTTGCTCCAGTGTCACAAGATGCGAAAGTCCTGATCGTTTGGTCCGCACATTTTACCGGCGATGCTAACGCAGACATGGCCGAATAGCGTCAATAGCTATTCGCTCAATAGCTGCAGTTTCTTCTTCAATTTCATTTACGCTATCTGCCTCCATACTCCTACCATCCATTTTAATACATGCATAATCTGTTTAATCGCTAAAGCCGCTGAAATCCGAGGCTGAATCCGGGCTAATGTCGCTATATCTTGCTATGGTAACCGCCATGTTGTTTGTATTGGCATCGCTATCTGACGTCACAGGAAAATGAACAGTGGCTTCGCACATAACGAAAATCAATCACGTTAAAGCTTTTTTTTAGGTATATTCCGGGACGGGTAAAATTCTGAAAAAAACTTCGAAAAATAAAATAAGCCACTGGGAACTGATTTTTAGTGGTTTTAACCCTTTTTAAATTGTGATAATGTTCCCCTTTAAGAAAGTCAGTGATTTCACTATAAAAGTGGGTGACATTTTTATCACCTGGAAAGATGAGATCACCTACCTACGTTCCATTCTAGAAGCTAATCTTTCCTGCGATAAAATGGCAACCAAGGTAATCAAAAAGGTCAACCAAAGAACGAGATTCCTCTACAGAATCTCCTCTCTGGTCAACAAAAGCACCTTGAATATTCTAGCGGGAACTCTCATTTAACCTTTTTTCGATTACGCTTGCTCCTCCTGGTACCTTAGCACCTCCAAAACCCTTAAATCTAGACTCCAAACATCCCAGAATAAGCTAGTCCGGTTACTTTTAGACCTCCACGCCAGATCACACCTCAATCCAACCCACTTCTCCAAAGTGGGCTGGCACAAGGTGGAGGACAGAGTAAAACAACTTGCACTGAGCCTAGTCTATAAAATCCGCTACACCTCCCTGATACCGAAGTACATGTCCAACTACTTCCTGACCACCATAACCACAACACCAGGGGGAGCTCCACAAACCACGTTAAACCCAGATTCCGATCTAACAAAGGTCTTAACCCATTATCCTTCTATGCCACATAAATGTGGAATGCACTCCCAACAGGTGTAAAAGTAAGTGCATCTCTATCCTCCTTCAAAACCGCTCTAAAACAACACCTCCAGGCAACTTCAACCCTTTACTAATACCCTCCTCCATTTACATCCCATCTCCCCGGATTATAAATAACCTAATGTAAATAATCAAATGTTCTTCTAATGTATATACTTGTTCTTATGCTATCTGAACTCACTATGTTCTCTGCTGGCTGTACATATCTTACTGTAAGACCTACACTGTTTCAATGTCCACATTTCTCTGTTGATGCAATTGTTGATGACTGAAGTACTGATATCAACCAAAGCTCCTCATCCCACCCCCAGATTGTAAATAATGTAAATAATTCAATGTATATACTATGATGATTAACCTGTGTGATGACTGTATTATGCTGATAGTATATATTTGTATCATGAATTGATTAACGTGGACCCCGACTTAAACAAGTTGAAAAACTTATTGGGGTGTTACCATTTAGTGGTCAATTGTACGGAATATGTACTGAACTGTGCAATCTACTAATAAAAGTATCAATCAATCAAATTCAGAAAATAAAGACTTATACTGTGATTGAACACAAATGTCTTTAAGGAGTGTAAGATTGTCATGTATGTCCCCTGTGGACGACTGAGGGAGTGCCTGCTCTAAAAACAATTCTTAATCCCCACTATGTTCTGGGGACGTAAGAGGGCTGACGTCACGGGTGCAGTACCCGTGACTACCAGACCAGCCGGAGGAGTCATTAGTAGAAAAACAAAAAGGATTACCAGGCGTGTATGGTGAGTCCTGGACAAGTTGAAAGTGGCTGTGTCCGTGAAGGGGTGATGGTGGAGTTAGCGTGTCTCTGTCGCTAGGCGATGCCCTTCGCCGCGGCTTCCGCCTCTGCCGACGCATGCGAGGGGGTGGGGTGAGACGGGGCGTTGCTGGACCCAGTGGAGTCAAGCGGGACTTGGAGACCTCCAAGCCCCAAGATCATCACATACGGCGCGCCGCGGAATGTCCCAGCCTGCATCGCTTGGGCTAACCTCCACGTTATCCTGTCGAATTCTTCGACTTCTGCTGCGAGAGAAGCTTCATTAGCTCGGACTTTACTGTGACATCTTGCTGGTATCGTGGTGAAAAGTTATTCTCTCGTGGGTGCAGTGGAGGATGGAACACAGCGTGAGGATAAGGATAATGATTTATTATACACTACAAAAACAATTTTTGAACAAAAAACACTTGCACAAGGCACTGAAAACAAAACAAACAGAACTAACGTGGAAGCTAAAAGGAACAAAAAGCGCTAGTATATAAACTACGGACAAGCAAGCAATATAGCATGGAAGCTAATCGTATAAGAAAAAGTCTTTTACCACAATCGGGAAATGTGACGTCATCTGTTGCGTGTAGCAAACTAAACTCAGAGAACAAAAGGCAAACAAAGACAGGCATATATAGGGGCAGAAATAATCAGAGGCAGCTGCACGTGATCAAAAACAACAAACAGGTGACACTAAATGCGTAACTAGGCAACCGAAACAAACCAGGAAGTACCACCAGAAACTAAAGACGTCAAATACAAAACAGGCTGTGATAACAAAACAGAACAATGACATGGTCCAAGACGTGGACCATGACACCTAAATGGATTCATCTGCTTTGTAACTTTATTAGAACGTCCTGGATTGGTTGTTTGCTGTCTGCCAAGCTGTATAACCTCAACACATATAGTGAGGGCAGAACAACACTCAATAAACGTTTGGGAACTGAGGAAACTAATTGTTGAAGCTTTGAAAGTGGAATTTTTTACCATTATTGCTTGATGTACAGCTTCAGTTGTTCAACAGTCTTGTCGTATTTTACGCTTCATAATGCGCCACACATTTTTGATGGGAGACATGTCTGGACTGCAGGCGGGCCAGGAAAGTACCCGCACTCTTTTACTACGAAGCCACGCTGTTGTAACACATGGCTTGGCATTGTTTTGCTGAAATAAGCAGAGACGTCCATGTTAACGTTGCTTGGTTGACAACATATGTTGCTCCAAAACCTGCATGGACCATTCAGCATTAATGGTGCCTTCACAGATGTGTAAGTTACCCATGCCTTGGGCACTAATACACCCCCATACCATCACACATGCTGGCTTTTGAACTCTGCGCCTAGAACAATCCGGATGGTTATTTTCCTATTTGTTCCGGAGGACACCATGTCCACAGTTTCCAAATATAATTTGAAATGTGGACTCGTCAGACCACAGAACACTTTTCCACTTTGCATCAATCCATCTTAGATGAGCTCGGGCCCAGAGAAACCGGCGGCGTTCCTGTGTGTTGTTGATAAATGGTTTTCGCTTTGCATAATAGAGTTTTAACTTGCACATACAGATGTAGCGACCAACTGTAGTTACTGACAGTGGTTTTATGAAGTGTTCCTGAGCCCGTGTGGTGATATCCTTTACACACTGACGTCAGTTTTTGATGCAGTACCACCTGAGGGATCAAAGGTCCGTAATATCGTCGCTTACGTGCAGTGATGTCTCCAGATTCTCTGAACCTTTTGACGATTTTACGGACCGTAGATGGTAAAATCCCTAAATTCCTTTCAATAGCTCGTTGAGAAATGTTGTTCTGAAACTGTTCGACAATTTCCTTACAAATTGGTGACCCTCATCCCATCCTTGTTTGTGAATTACTTAGCATGTCATGGAAGCTGCTTTTATACCCAATCATGGCACCCACCTGTTCCCAATTAGCCTGCACACCTGTGGGATGTTCCAAATAAGTGTTTGATGAGCATTCCTCAACTTTATCAGTATCCATTACCACCTTTCCCAACTTCTTTGTTACGTGTTGCTGGCATCAAATTCCAAAGTTAATGATTATTTGCAAAAAAAAAAATGTTTATCAGTTTGAACATCAAATATGTTGTCTTTGTAGCATATTCAACTGAATATGGGTTGAAAATAATTTGCAAATCATTGTATTCTGTTTATATTTACATCTAACACAATTTCCCAACTCATATGGAAACAGGGTTTGTAGAATTAGCTTTCATTATCTTAGAGGTGAGAAAACAGTTCAGTATGTCAATATAGCAGCATAAGCTAGTTACTTCTGTGATCAATGCGCCGCTAAAAGTAGGTCCTTAATATTAGCGCTTATAATAACAATATCATTAATACTTGGTTAATATTCAGGTCACAAAATGTAAAATGAGTATTGTTGGCAATTTTTTTGGATGGTTATTTGGAGGACTTTGTGGGTCTAACAGAGGAGCTCCCATTGACTCCAATGTTAGCTGATTTTTTGCTCATGATTATTTAATAATTAAAATTCATAATAGTTTGAAACAAATGTCTTACATAAGGATTGTGAATGATAGGTGACATTTTTAAAAAGTGCAGTTTCCTTTGAATTTGTCAGATAAGTAAACAGTTCTTCAAATTAAAGATGTAAAACAATTGAGGTTGTTTATAGATATTATCCACTATGACGTTACAGTCAAACTAAGCACACAAGGGAAAGTAAATAAATAAATGAATAAATGGGTTGTACTTGTATAGCGCTTTTCTACCTTCAAGGTACTCAAAGCGCTTTGACTCTACTTCCACATTTACCCATTCACACACACATTCACACACTGATGGAGGGAGCTGCCATGCAAGGCGCCAACCAGCACCCATCAGGAGCAAGGGTGAAGTGTCTTGCTCAGGACACAACGGACGTGACGAGGTTGGTTCTAGGTGGGATTTGAACCAGTGACCCTCGGGTTGCGCACGGCCACTCTACCACTGCGCCACGCCGTCCCTAAAAGTACATGCATATACACATGAAGTACACACATGTGTAAGAATCATGTTAACCACCAAAATATTGTCTCGTTCTCCTAAAGCCAATATCGAGTATCCTTTGGTGAGCTGACCGTATCGTCACACCCTTAGTTGAAAACACACCATCCCCATGACATGACACTTCCACGTGATGTAGAACAGTAGTCCCACATTTTAAACATACACACACATCTGAAGAATATTAAAATTAAATATATGTGGTGGGCCAAACAAAACGACTCGACGAACCAATGTTTGGTATGGGCGATATGACCTCAAATCTATATCCTAACAACAATATGTCACAATATATAATTTGATATATGATTGAGAATAGAATAATTTCAAAATAGGTACACAAGCTCCTAATTTGGCAGCTGACATATGCAGTAACATATTGTTCGTTTCTAATAGTATTATTTTGTCAAAACAGTTATTATTAATGTACTTGTTTATTTACTGTTAATATCTGGTTACTTTATTTGAGAAAATAATACTGGAAATGTAATATTTTACTGCATATTTCAGCAACTAAATTAGGAGCCTGTGTAGCCTGTTTTAAAATGGTTCTATCAGTAATTCTAAATGAAATACTGTATCGCAAAATCAATTTTAAACCATATCGTTCATCCATAGTAAAAAGTCCTGTCGTCCTGGTTTTTGTTTCTTTTCCTGTGAATAATGTTGTAAAGAGCAGCGTGTTTGTGCGCCACTGAGATTTCAAGACAGTTCATACGATAACTTGTTTTTCCTAAGTGCATGTAAAAGTACTGAATGCATTGTGTGACTGAGCAAAGATGTGTTTGTCTTGCAGACGTCTGTGAAGAACATCTTCACCCTGAGCAACAGAAGTGGAGCTTCAGGATGCGGACAGAGGAGCCACCGCCCTCCCACATTAAGAAGGAAGAGGAATACCCACTGATACCCCATTTTAAAAAGGAAGAGGAGGACCCACTGACACCCCATTTTAAAAAGGAAGTGGTGGATCCACTGACCCCTCACTCTAAGGAGGAAGAGGAGGACCCAGTGACCCCTTACATTAGAGAGGAAGAGGAGGAAGAGGGCATCAGTCAGCCTAAATGGTTGGAGGAGTTCCCAGTGACTGGTGTCCCTGTGAAGAGTGAAGATGATGAGGTGAAAGGTGAAAGTGAGGAGAGGGGAGGGGGGGAGCCTCCAAGCAGCAGCTCAACACAACACATGACAACAGAAGCTGATGGAGACCACTGTGGAGGATCACAAGCAGACAAGCTCTTAGCTCCACTATCAGATAGTGAGGACACAACGTCACACTCTCCTGACACTGATGATGAAGACTCTAAAGATGATAAGACATGTCACACTGACAACACTCACTTCACATCTTCTCACTCTCACAAAACCTTTCAATACCATTGTCGTCTGAAAAGACACATGAGAACACACACTGGAGAAAAACCTTTTACTTGTTCAATCTGTAGTAAAGGTTTTGTAAAAAGTAGCTATTTGAAAGTACACATGAGAACACACACTGGAGAAAGACCTTTTTTATGTTCAATCTGTGGTAAAGTTTTTATTCGAAGGTACTATTTAAAATCACACATGAGTACACACACTGGAGGAAAACATTGTTCCTGCTCAGAATGTGGTAAAAATTATACTCAAAGCCATAATTTGAAAACACACATGAGAATAGACACTGGAGAAAAACCTTTTTCATGTTCAATCTGTGGTAAAAATTTTACTCGAAGGCAAAATTTTAAAACACACATGACAATACACACTGGAGAAAAACCTTTTTCATGTTCAATTTGTGTCAAAAATGTTACTCAAAGGCAATCTTTGAAAGTACACATGAGATTACACAATGGAGAAAAAAAATGTTTCCTGCTCAGACTGTGGTAAAAGTATCGTACTAAATCAAAGTTTAAAAGTACATATGAGAACACACACTGGAGTAAAACGTTTTTCATGTTCAATCTGTGGTAAAAATTTTACTCGAAGGCAAAATTTTAAAACACACATGACAATACACACTGGAGAAAAAACCTTTTTCATGTTCAATTTGTGTTAAAAATTTTACTCAAAGGCAATCTTTGAAAGTACATATGAGATTACCACTGGAGAAAATAAAATTTCCTGCTCAGAATGTGGTAAAAGTTTTGTAATAAATCAAGGTTTAAAAGTACATTTGAGAACACACACTGGAGAAAAACCTTTTTCATGTTCAATCTGCGGTAAAGATTTTACTCAAAAGAAGCATTTCAAAGCACACATGACACTACACACTGGAGAAAAACCTTTTTCATGTTCAATCTTTGGTAAAAAATCTATTCGAAGGCAACATTTAAAAACACACATGAGAATACACACTGGAGAAAAACCTTGTTCCTTCTCATAATGTGGTAAAAGTTTTGTCATAAGACAAAGTTTAAAAGTAAAAATGAGAACACACGCTGGTGAAAAACCTTTCATATGTTCAGTATGTTGTAAAAGTTATATAGAAGGACGACACTTAAAATTACACATGATATAGCAGTCTGGTGAAAAACCATACTCCTGTTCAAGCTGCGATAAAAGCTTTGGTCACCTAAACACTCTTACAGTGCATATGAGAACACACGCAGGTGAGAAAGTGCTGAGTTGCAGTGTGTGTGGTGAAAGATTGTCTTCTAAGTACCAGTGTAAGAAACACAAGTGTGCTGGTGAGAACAGCAGCAGCAAATGAAACTGCAGGATTTGAAATAAACTGTCCAGACTTTCATTTTGACTTTCTAACAACATCAGCACATATAACATGTGTGACATTGTTGTTTGTCTAACACAATCTTGTTAATATGATTCTAACATTTATAGATTAGAGACTTCAGATTAGTGTGTTTATCACAGTCATGTACATGCATTAATATACACATTTGTGTACTTTGAAATGAACACAACAATTTGACTGAAAAGGTGAGACTAAACAGTACATACAATTATGTTACATACAATAAACATTGTATGTGTAAATATCCATAATTTACCTCTATACTTATTCATAATAGTGTTTTATATGTTTTTTGAAAAATGACGTGTTACATATTTTATTTTGTAATTGTAGATGATTCCATAGATGAACTCCTTTATATGATGTACATATTTGTTTTACATGTGTTCATACCTTTGCTTTTGAGTACACATAAATCCCTCTTAGTTCATATTTACTGCTTCACATCTGAAACATCTTCTGGACCACTTCAGGAAGCATATTATTATTTACTTTATACATCATTTGAACAATTGTTTTTATACAAGATCTTTTACTTTTATAATGTGTGATTTTTTGAATAATTTGTTGGGTCTCTATAATCCATTCTATTAGTTGTCTTTATTACTTTCTTGTGTAATATGATGATTGTTGTGTGATTGTTTTATATGTATGTCCCCAGACTTTTATGCAATAAACAATGTATGTTTCAACTGAAGTTGGCTACAATAATTCTAGTTAATATTTGTATGTATTTTATTCTCTTTAGTATTGCACTCCATTGTTTTATTGTTTTCTTTATATGACTTACATGTAGTGTCCAGTTTACTTCATCATCTATATTAACTCAGAAAAATGCGATTACCTTAATTCCTTTAATTTCAATATTATCCATCATAATTTGTGGTTTACATTTTTACAATCTTCAAATATGATGTATTTAGTTTTATTGAAGTTTAGTGACGGTTTATTGATGTGCAGCCATCTTTTTATGGTTAAGTTCTCTATGGATAAAATAAAATGAGAGTTAAATCAAGCGGTAATGAAGATTATTATATACATAATTACACTCAGTAGTGACAATTAAAGACACTTCCATCCTGTTCATTTGAGCAAAGAAAAAGAGTAGACTGTAATATTCTAAACAATAGAAGAATGTTAATATCAGCAGTCAATATTCCAACATTGTGAAGCTGAGCTATGGTAAAAAACATATTCAGCATTGAAGGCTTTATGAGAGTGATGTAATTATCAGAATCAGAAATACTTTATTAATCCCCACAGGGAATTTAAATTGTCAGCACTGTTATGACCATGTGTATATTAAATGTAATATTATATGAATACCATAATAAATTGTTACGTTTGGGGGATGTGTAATATTTTTTGTATGAACATCCTGAATGTTTTTGTGCTAGAATAGTTTTAATTAGTAGAGAGTGAAACAAATGAGGCAGTAATGATAATAATGGTTTGTTTTAAGCCTGTTTATGAATAATTAAAGATAATTAAGATACCAAAATGTAGCTTACATCCTCAGTGAGCTGAACTCCAGCAGTAAAGATGAGAGAAATAATGTGGAAAGGTCAGAAGTCAAAATGTTTCTTCAGGTGATACATGGAGCCTCTGCTGCCACCCAGCGGCCGTTGGAAAGAATGCATACATTTTGTTTTGACCTCCTTAAAGCTGCTTTTTACTTTCTCTCCTGTTTGTGTCCAAGTCTGCAGTGTGGGCCATAGGACAGAAGGAAGACATTTTGTTAATAGACTGTGGAGGGCAGCAATACACCTAAGATGTTGTACGAGTCTGCTGGAAATAGAAAGGAGGAGAAAGCAAGATGGCGTTGGATGGAGAAAGTCTAAACGTGGGCATTATTGTTCTGTATTTTTAATCAGTGCATACATGTGCACATATATGTCCTTTAATGGAGTAAACATCAAAAATAATTGTTTGTATCTGAATGCACTTTGTATTTAACACCACCATTCTTAAATATGTTGTTTGTAAGAATGTGGGTGTTGTTGAGAAGATGATGCAGGTGTTCTGTCCAATTTAGCTAACTGTAAAAATGGGTTACTTAATCTAGTTTATTAGTAAAATAAATTGTTTTCCTGAATTATATTCTCCTCCCTTTATCCAGACAGTCATTAGGACAAAATACCCTGGGAGGAATTTGCCCTTTAAAAAGGGAAACCTATTCACTGTGGCAGGAAAATATCTAGATGAATCCATCACATTTGTATAATCGGCTACGAGGCATTTTATTCTCATTGTACAGCACTTATCTTTGGGCTGATACTGATACTGATACTGTGTTGACCAGTTTGATGATTGAATGTCCAGTACTGTAGAAATGTGTTTGGATATGACAATCCCTTTATTCCAAGCTATCAAAATGAAATGGAAAGTAGGTTCTAGAACATTATGTATGCTGACCTTGGCTTGAATGGCACATTGTCACAGCAGTGAGACCTGACCACACACCACACCACACGCTCCAAAACTGTTTGTCCTCCATGCAATCACCCCCCAGTGTTCCCAGCTGAACACAATTAAAGGAGGCTACCATGGCAACCGCACCATAGCAACAGTCCCATCCCTGTCAACACTTCCTGGTTCTCAACAGGAAGTGGGCGGAGCAATCTGCAGAAAGGGAAATTCAGCATGAACTGAAGCCAGCAATCAATCAGAGAAAACAAAATAAAAACAATATAAGCAAATAAGGAAATTTGGCTCCAACAGTCAGTTTTCGTCTTTTGGTGCAGTTGACCTTGTTCTTACATTTCTCCTTCCTCCTAGAGTTCCTGTGTTGCCTTAGTGGGCGGAGTTGTGGGACGTGCACAGCTGCTTCCAATTGACCCTGGTGCTACTTAAGCAGCACCTTGACAGCTGGATGGCACTCGGCGATTCTACTCCACGCCAGTTGATTCCATGCTTTGAGTATTTTGCTACCTTGGCCATTCCCAGTGCCATCCATCTTGGTGTTGTTTTGTTGTGTGCACGTCTTGTAACTCCAAACCAAGTTGACTTTATTTGTGTATAGAAGTAGCTTTTGTTATTTTTTCCAAAATGCACATTTAGTCTTCTCTTTTTCGCACCATTGTTTTTTGTTTCCTACTGTTTGGATTGTTTTTGTGAGTAGATTTCCGCAGTAAAAGAAGTGTGAACAGCACTCTGACAGAAGGAGTTCCTCCAAAACGCAACACCCTTTGGCGGACAAGTATGTGATTAAATGCTATACATATAAAATGAAAGAGACAAGTGGTAGAACAAATGGATGGATGTACAGTAAAGCTCTGTGGGATGATGTACATAATTAACTTTTCCCAAACATTCCAAACGTTCCCATGTTTTCTGAAATTGATCATGTTTGAGGAATTCTAAAAAAGGGGGATAAATCATGAACAACTTTAAAAAACACTTGTCATGTGTAGTACTTGACTGAAAAAAGGTAATAATCTAAAATATCTCATCTATAAATCTTAGAAACTATGTGCTGATGTTTTTAGAAGGTCAAAGTTAAAGTCTTGACAGTTTATTTCAAATCCTGCAGTTTCATTTGCTGCTGCTGTTCTCACCAGCACACTTGTGTTTCTTACACTGGTACTTAGAAGACAATCTTTCACCACACACACTGCAACTCAACACTTTCTCTCCTGGGTGTCTTCTCATGTGTCTTTTCAAATGCTGACTTTGTAAAAAACTTTTACAACATACTGAACATGTAAAAGGTTTTTCTCCAGTGTGTGTTCTCACGTGTTCTTTCAAAGAGTGCCGTTGCGCAAAATATTTACTGCAGATTGAACAGGAAAAGGTTTTTCTCCAGTGTGTATTCTCATGTGCTTTTTGAAATTTTCCCTTCGAGTAAAATCTTTACCGCAGATTGAACATGAAAAAGGTTTTTCTCCAGTGTGTGTTCTCATGTGTACTTTCAAATGTGGCCTCTGAGTAAAATCTTTACCACAGATAGAACATGAAAAAGGTTTTTCTCCAGTGTGTGTTCTCATGTGTACTTTTAAATCTGGCCTCTGAGTAAAATGTTTACCGCAGTTTGAACATGAAAAAGGTTTTTCACCAGTGTGTGTTCTCATGTGTCTTTTCAATTGTTGACTTTCTCTAAAACCTTTACCACAGATTGAACAGGAAAAAGGTTTTTCACTGGTGTGTGTTCTCATGTGTACCTTCAAATTGATACTTTGTGTAAAACCTTTACTACAGAGTGAACAAGAAAAAGGTTTTTCTCTAGTGTGTGTTCTAATATGTATTTTCAAACTCTGACTTTGTGTAAAACCTTTACCACAGGTTGAACAGGAAAAACGTTTTTCACAAGTGTGTGTTCTCATGTGTACTTTCAAACTATGACCTACTGTAAAACCTTTACTACAGATTGAACAAGAGAAAGGTTTTTCTCCAGTGTGTGTTCTCATGTGTGATTTTAGACGACAATGGTATTTAAAGGTTTTGTGACAGTGAGAAGATGTGAAGTGAGTGTTGTCAGTGTGACATGTCTTATCATCTTTAGAGTCTTCATCATCAGTGTCAGGAGAGTGTGACGTTGTGTCCTCACTATCTGATAGTGGAGCTAAGAGCTTGTCTGCTTGTGATCCTCCACAGTGGTCTCCATCAGCTTCTGTTGTCATGTGTTGTGTTGAGCTGCTGCTTGGAGGCTCCCCCCCTCCCCTCTCCTCACTTTCACCTTTCACCTCATCATCTTCACTCTTCACAGGGACACCAGTCACTGGGAACTCCTCCAACCATTTAGGCTGACTGATGCCCTCTTCCTCCTCTTCCTCTTTGATGTGCGGCGGCTCTTGGTCCTCCTCTTCCTCTTTAAAGTAAGGGGTCAGTAGGTCCTCCTCTTCCTCTTTAAAATGGGTTATTAGTGGCTTCTCCTCTTCCTTTTTAAAATTGGGGGTCAATGAGTCCTCCTCTTCCTCTTTGATGTGAGTGGTCAGTGGGTCATCCTCTTCCGCTTTAAAATGGGGGATCAGTGGGTGTTTCTTTTCCTTTTTAATGTGGGAGGGCTGTGGCTCCATCCTGAAGCTCCACTTCTGTTGCTCAGGGAGAAGATGTTCTTCACAGACGTCTGCAGGCCACAAGAAGACAAACACGTTTTAGAAACATCCATCTGTGCTCAGTCACACAATGCATTCAGTACTTTTACATGCACTTAGGAAAAACAAGTTATCGTATGAACTGTCTTGAAATCTCAGTGACGCACAAACACGCTGCTCTTTACAACATTATTCACAGGAAGGAAAAACAAACCAGCACAACAGGACTTTCTACAATGGATAGACGGTTGATGGTTTAAAATTGATTCTGTCATATATTATTTCTTATAGAATTATTAATAGAACCGTTTTAAAACAGGCTACACAGGCTCCTAATTTAGTTGATGAAATATGCAGTAAAATATTTCATCATTTCCAGTATTATTTTCTCAAATAAAGCAACCAGATATTAACAGTAAATAAACAAGTACATTAATAATAATTGTTTCGCCAAATTAATACAATTAGAAATGACACAATATGTTACTGCATATGTCAGCTGCCAAATTAGGAGCTTTTGTAACCCATTTTGAAATTCTTCTATTAGCAATCATATACCAAATGATATATCGTGACATATATTGTTATTAAGATATAGATTTGAGGTCATATCGCCCATACCAAACATTGTTTCCCCGAGTCATTTTGTTTGGCCCACCAAATATATTTATTTTTATATTCTTTAGATGTGTGTGTATGTTTAAAATGTGGGACTACTGTTCTACATCACGTGGAAGTGTACATTTAAACCAATGTGGGTGGCACTGGGAGCAGGTGGGTAAAGTGTCTTGCCCAAGGACACAATGGCTCGGATGGCAGAAGCTGGGATTGAACCTGGAACCCTCAAGTTGCTGGCATGGCCGCTCTACCAACCGAGCTATACTGCCAGGCCACCTTAACAACATCAACACATTACCCACCGCCTAAACTAAAGTCTTAAAAAAAACAAAACATTTTTTGTTTTTTTGTCCTGTCCGGCTTCTCAGGCAAATCATATAGTCGATGTAGATGCCCGTATCGCATGTTCACATTTACTTTACAAAAGAGAAGTGTAGGATACTTCTCTTGTTGCCTTATTTGTATTTGACTTCATTAGACGTATTGATATTATCATTTTGTGCTACACTAAAGTCTTAACAAGCTGGTACGCTTCGTACTGCCTCTGTCTCTGTCACTATGTCTCTGCAGCCCCCAGCATTGTCCCACCCACACAACCATCTGATTGGTTACAGGCAAAGCGGTAAGAGCCAATCAGCAGTGCGTATTCAGAGTGCATGGAATCAGGGCTCACGGCAGAGGCAGGCAGAGAGGAGAGACGGTGCATGTTAGCAGAAAGGTGTTCAGCAGGTGAGCATAATGCAGCGGACGATCCCCATATCATAATAAACACCTCCCAGTCAACTACTTGTAACATCACTATGAGCCCGTTGACGATCTGGAGGTATAGGCGGTAGCTCAGCTCGCTCACAGTCCTTGAGGTGAAGGCTGATTAGCTTTTAGCGTAACGTTAGCTCATTTTGCGATGTGTGCGTGCGTGTGTGCGTGCGTGTGTGTGTGTGTGTGTGCGTGCGTGCGTGCGTGCGTGCGTGCGTGCGTGCGTGCGTGTGTGTGTGTGTGTGCGTGCGTGCGTGTGTGTGTGTGTGTGTTACGGACAGTAAAGCCCTGTCTGTCTGAGAGAAAGACAAGCATTATTGACCGATAGTTAACATCTAAGTTATTTCACTTAACCTTTTTCTGTGTTGACGCAGCAAAAAGTCAGTGAGTCCTACTCTTCCTCTTTATTGTGAGCGGAGCTGTGACTCCTCTTTCTCTGTAAGGTAAGGGAGGGCTGTGATTCATTTGTCTCCTTAATGTGAGAGCTATCTGGCTCCTCCTTCCCTTTAATGTGGGGTTGCTTTGAATCCTCTTCCTCTTTAATCTTGGGGTACTGCAGAACCTCCATTTCCTTTTTAATATAAGGGGTTGTGACTGATTCTGCTCCATCCTTGAGGTCCGCTCTTGCTGCTCAGGGAAATGTTCTTCAATACACAAGTTAGACGAACAAATGCTTTAGAAAAGTCCAGATTTACCCAGTCACATGACATTTTGTCCTGCACGGGTATATATTCTGATAATGTCTCTGAGGATTTTATCAGTCCCCACGTTGACATTCAAGATGTCAAAACCATACGGTACATCAGGGAAGCAATACAAAAACTCATGAAAAAAATAAACACAGCAGTAAAACACTTACATACAAACAAGACAGCTGCTTGTACACCCGAAAGAGAACAAAGAACAGTGTCTAAGAGGAGCATCAACATTTGCATTTAAACTGTAAAATCCTGTTTATGATTTATTTACTCTACTTATTTAAATATGAACATTTTCCTTTAGGAAACTTTTACGATTTCTGTGTTGTTGTAGCTGGTATGCTGCAATTTTTTTTTTTTCCCCCAAGATGGTGACCCTGTAGTGGCTGCTGTTGGCAGGAACTCTGTGCTCTTGTGTCATCCTTTTGTGTTTCCATCTTCTTTTCATGTGTTTATATACATATGCATATATATATATATATATATATATATATATATATATACATATACATATATATATATATATATATATATATACATATACATATATATATATATATATATATATATACATATACATATATATATATATATATATACATATACATATATATATATATATATATACATATATATATATATATATATATATATATATATATATATATATATATATATATATATATATATATATACATATATATATATATATATTTTTTTTTGCCTTTTGGTCCGGACCCTTTGGGACTGTGTGACAAGGGGTGGTACTTTCGTGACTTCTGCGGTGCTTTTTTTGGACTTCTGGATCTGCCTCCCGAGAGCCTTTTGGCCATGGAGACCGGCTGCTGGGTCTCTGCCACACCAGAATCCGTTTGGAGAGACTGGAGGAGATGCAGATGAAGAGACAGGACTGCGGAGCTAGCACTGAGCGCCGGGACGGAAAAGCTTCAGTGTCTTGGCTGAATGAGCAGGTATCGGACACCTCGGTCTCTTTGGACATATCCTCACTCATCCATGCGGACTGGACACTGGCCGAGACTTGGTCGGCGGCCGAGGGTGGAGTCGGCTCTCTTGGTTGCTTTGTTGGGTCTGCTCCCGTCTCTGGCCATGCTCCCTTCACCCCAACAGACAATGGTGTGGAACACCGCAAAAGCCACCACAGTGTATATGTTTCTTTTACTTTTTATTCATGTATGTATGTAGAAGTGTCTGGTTGCATCAGCTCTGCTCTTTTAATGTCCTTTGTCTTCTTTGAAGTTTCCCTCTTACACATGAAAGAGGGATGTATGCTAGGGCTATAAGTTGTTTTTTTCCCTTGGCCTCAGTCTGGACCCCCTCTCCAAGGGCCCAGGCTGAGACCGATTTTAAATTTTTTCTCACATTCCCCCCACTTGTTTACCTGTATGTATCTCACCTTTTTTGCAAGGGGCGCCGCAAGTTGGCAGACCCGTCAGCGATCCTGTTCTGTCTCCCTGGAATGTTTGTCTGACCTTGAATGGGATTGTGCTGAAAATGTTTATTTCCCCTCAGGGATTAATAAAGTATGTCTGATTCTGATGTTTGATATCAACAAAACATAGCTAATTAGTAGAAATGAACTAGATTAAATCATCTCTCAAAGGTGTTGAGACATTGATGGACAGCGGAGAAGTAACTAAATCCAAATAAAAAAATTATTTTATTTTTTATAAGATATTTAGACTTAGACTTCCTTTTTATTGTCATTCAAAGTTGAACTTTACAGTACAAATAAGAACGCAATTTCGTTGCATTATCTCTTGGTAGTGCAGGATAAAAAAAAACAATAAGGTGCAGATATACAGTTGTGATCCAAATTATTAAACCGCCACACAATTTTGGTGTTTTAGCAAGTTGGACATTTATTCCGTATTTTGTTTATAGTCATATCAAATAAAGATGTTTCAAATAGACAAATGCAACTCAAATCTTAACACTGTATTTTACAAAATACCAAAAAAGGACATTTTTCTTAATATCTCATTGACAAAATTATTCAACCCCTTGCAGATCATAACTCTTAAGAACAGAATTTGAATAAGGTCTTTTCAATCAGGTGTTGAACACACCTGTAGATGTGATTAGAACCATAACGAGCAACAATTAAAGTGATTGAAAAAGACTGACGCTCAGCTTCTTGTAGATGGTCAATGGTGTATTTGCAACATGGTGAAGTCCAGGGAGTGGTCAAAGAAGTCAAGAGAGGAGGTAATTTCTCTTCATAAGAAAGGATATGGATATAAGAAAATAGCAAAGACATTACACATTCCAAGAGACACAGTTGGGAGCATAATTGGCAAGTTTAAAGCTAAAGGCACAGTGGAAACACTACCTGGGCGTGGTAGAAAGAGGATGCTGTGTGCGTACAGTGATGAAAAACCCCCGGGTAACAACTGAGGAACTACAACAGGACATTGCAGAGGGGGGAACGCAGGTTTCGTCCCAGACAATAAGGCGCGCACTACGAGATGAAGCCCTCCATGCCAAAACTCCCAGGCGCACCCCACTTCTGACTACCAGGCACAAGAAAAATAGACTCCAGTATGCCAAAAAATCATCTGGACAAACCCCAAATGTTTTGGGAAACTGTTCTATGGAGTGATGAGACAAAACTGGAACTCTTTGGGCCTATGAATCAACGTTATGTCTGGAGGAGAAAAAAATGAAGCTTACAAAGAGAAGAACACCATTCCTACTGTTAAGCATGGTGGGGGGTCAATCATGCTCTGGGGCTGTTGCTCTGCCTCAGGTACCTGATAATCTTTTCCGTCGTCCTCACCACTCTCTGGAGAGACTTCCAGTCTGAGCCATTGCAGGCTCCAGTCCAGACAGAGATGCTGTTGGTCAGCAGGCTCTCTATAGTTCCCTGTAGAATGTGCTGAGAATGGGGGGAGGGAGCTGTGCTCTTTACATCCGACGCAAAAAGTGCATGCACTGCTGAGCTCTTTTTACAAGATCTCCGGTGTGTAGGGACAAGGTTATATTGTCAGTAATCTGCACCCCCAGGAACTTGGTGCTGCTTACCATCTCCACCGCTGTGCCGTTGATGAAGAGTGAAGTGTGGCTGGACCGGTGCTTCCTGAAGTCAACGATGATCTCCTTGGTCTTGTCGACGTTCAGGACCAGGTTGTTGGTTCTGCTCCAGTCAACCAGATGTTTCACCACCTCCCTGCGAGATGTTGAAGATGTCTGTGAGAACCCCCGCCAACTGGTCTGCACATCCCTGAAGCACCTGGCCCGGAATGTCATCAGGTGCGGGGGTTCACTTTCCTCAGGGTATTCAGGACATCCGCTGTGTCCAAGTTGAGCAGCTGCTCATCAGAGCGAGGGGTGTTTTTTCTCGCCGGAGTGATGGATGTTCTCGCCGGAGGGGTGTTAAGTGCCTCAAACCTTTCAAAGTAGTTGTTTAGGTCATTTAGGAAGCTGATACTGTTGTCACAGGGACGGGGGGCAGCTTTATAGTCCGTGATGACCTGTATGCCCTGCCACATTTGTCGAGTGTTCGTGGGGTTCTGGAAGAAGTCCTGCACTTTCTGACTGTGAGCACCTTTGCAACCTTAATGGCACGGTTCAGGTTAGCTCTGGCTGTTTTTACTGCTACCATGTCGCTAGACTTAAACGCCTTGTTCCGAGCCTTCAGCATTGCACGCAATACCTCACTGTTCATCCATCCAGAGTTTCTCTACGGCCCGTGTGGGGATGTTCTTGATAATAATAATAATAATAATAATAATGGATTCGATTTATATCGCGCTTTTCTATTGTTAGATACTCAAAGCGCTCACAGAGAAGTGGGAAGCCATCATTCATTCACACCTGGTGGTGGTAAGCTACATCTGTAGCTGCCCTGGGGTAGACCAACGGAAGCGTGGCTGCCAATTTGCACCTACGGCCCCTCCTACCACCACCAATCATTCATTCATCATTCATTCACCAGTGTGAGCGGCACCACGGGCAAGGGTGAAGTGTCCTGCCCAAGGACACAACGGCAGCGATTTGGATGTTAATAGGTGGGAAGCGAACCTGCAACCCCCCGGTTTCTGGCACGGCCGCTCTACCCACTACGCCATGCCGCCCCTAATCTGATCACACTGACATCCTCCATGCACTTCTGAATGTATGCGGACACAGACTTTGCATACTCCTCCACACATGTGTTATGATTATCGGTGACGGCTGCCTTGAACATGTCCCAGTCTGTGGTTCCGAAGCAGTCTTGTAATGCTTCCATTGCTCCCTCTGGCCAGGTCCTCACCTGCTTCACTGTAGCTTGCTTTCTGATCAGCAGGGGCTTGTATGCAGGAATTAGCATCACATATAGATGGTCTGAGGAGCCCAGGTGGGGGCGTGGTGCAGCTTTATACGCCTGTTTAATATTACTATAAACCAAGTCCAGCTTGCTTCCATCCCTGGTTGCAAAATTCACATATTGATGGAAATGAGGGAAAACTCTTTTCATGTAAGCTTGATTAAAATCCCCTGCGACGATGAAAACTTCCTCTGGATGTGTAGTTTGCAGTTCATTGATGGAGCAGTACAAAGCATTCAAAGCTTCTTTGGTGTGAGCACTGGGGGGAATGTACACTGTTGTGAAGATCATAGCACTGAATTCCCGAGGTAAATAAAATGGCCTGCATTTTATAGTTAATATTTCTACATCGGGAGAGCAGTGACATGAGACGTTCTTCCCGTTGTTGCACCAGTTGTTATTGATGTATATACAAACACCACCGCCTCGGGATTTACCAGTGAGAGTGCTGCTCCTATCCGACCGAAACATAGTTAGCTCCTCGATGCTAACTGCCTCGCCCGGGACGAATGGTTTCAGCCACGTTTCTGTGAGAAATATGGCGCAGCAGTCTCTCATCTAGATAGATAAATAGATAGATAGATAGTACTTTATTGATTCCTACAATTCCAGCAGCAGTGTATTGCATATGAATCCAGCTTCAGGTAGTCCAGTTTGTTCTCCAGTGAGCGGACATTTGAGAGCAGGATGGAAGGAAGCGGCGTTCTGTGAGGATTAGCCTTTAGCTTTGTTGTTAGCCCCGCTCGGCATCTCCGTTTCTGTTTCTGATCCCACCGCTTATGTCTCCTCTGTCTGCGGTCCCCTCTGGTACTAGGCTCCGCTGCCTCACAGGCCGCTGGATGTAGCCGGCGTAGTATTCCCAGGATAGCGAGGAGGTCCAACGTATACGCATCTTTCGGTCTAATACTGCCCGATCCATCCACATCCAAAATTGTCTGGCGGTCGTACGTTACTACGGAGTGTCCACGCTGGAAGCCAGCCATGAAATTCACAGAAATTACTGGTAGATTTGCCAAAATGTTCTATTACTACCAAGAGCCTCTGCAGCCGCAGCCGAGCAGGGCGCCGCCATCTTGAGACCAATATCTGGCTTGTATCTTCAGTAGGGATGTACATTTATAGATTTATGGATATGATACCCTAATCAATATTCCTTATCGATACCAGTATTTATCGGTACTCTTGTCGGTACTACATGTCATTTGTGGAAATAAAAAAGTGGAAAAGAGGCATTTTAAATAGCATTCCTATTTGCAGAAGAGGTTGAAGTCTTAAAGAAGTCAACTATGTGTGCAGTGCAAGGTGAAATGCAGTTATGTCATCTTCTTCTCAATAACACACACATCAAACTTTGGTTGCTTCCTTATTTGTCATCATTCAAAGCTGATTGTAATGTGTAGCAGCGGCAGCTGAACTCAATGTGACAACGTGTCATAGTTACCTCAGTCAGCTGGAATTAAAAATACAAATAGTTGTGTCGTTAGTCCAGAATCTTCACGGTCTTCATGGACCACATAATTAAAGGCCTACTGAAATGAGATGTTCTTATTTAAACGGGGATAGCAGGTCCATTCTATGTGTCATACTTGATCATTTCGCGATATTGCCATATTTTTGCTGAAAGGATTTAGTAGAGAACATCCACGATAAAGTTTGCAACTTTCGGTGCTAAGAGAAAAGCCCTGCCTCTACCGGAAGTCGCAGACGATGACGTCACAAGTGTGGGGGCTCCTCACATATTCACATTGATTTTAATGGGAGCCTCCAACAAAAAGTGCTATTCGGACAGGAGAAAACGACAATTTCCCCTTTAATTTGAGTGAGGATGAAAGATTTGTGGTTGAAGATATTGATAGCGACGGACTAGAAAAAAAAAAAAACGCGATTGCATTGGGACGGATTCTGATGTTTTTAGACACATTTACTAGGATAATTCTGGGAAATCCCTTATCTTTCTATTGTGTTGCTATTGTTTTAGTGAGTTAAATAGTACCTGATAGTCGGAGGTGTGTCTCCACGGGTGTCTTGACGCCAATGTCTCAGAGGAGTTGACTGCAGCTTTATGGACGGCACAAGCTCAGCTTTTCTCCGGTAAGAAGCGACGTTTTAACCACAATTATCTCACCGAAACCTGCTGGTTGACATTCTGTCGTGATTCATGTTCTCTTGACCGCGCTCTGATCCATAGGAAAGTTTCACCTCCGGGAATTTTAAACAAGGAATCACCGTGTGTTTGTGTGGCTAAAAGGTAAAGCTTCCCAACTCCATCTTTCTACTGTGACTTCTCCAATATTAATTGAACAAATTGCAAAAGATTCAGCAACACAGATGTCCAAAATACTGTGTAATTATGCCGTTAAAGCAGGCGACTTTTAGCTGTGTGTGTGTGCAGCGCTCATACTTCCTATAAACCCGTGACGTCTTGCGTAGACGTCATCGTAACACAACGTTTTTAAGACGAAACTCCCGGGAAATTTATAATTGCAATTTAGTAAACCAAAAAGGCCGTATTGGCATGTATTGCAATGTTAATATTTCATCATTGATATATAAACTATCAGACTGCGTGGTGGCTAGTAGTGGCTTTCAGTAGGCCTTTAGGAACCAGTACTAAAAAAAAAAAAAAATGGTACTTGGTATACAGCTCTTATCTACACCACTAAACCTTTGAAATATGCTGACATATGTGCTGCTAAAGGTAAATAAACAGTAGCCATATTGAATGTTTGCCTTCATTTGACCAGGTGAGGTAAGGAGGACGGCCTCTAGGTCACATGGTTACACCCCAGCAATTACACTGTTGATGATTGATGAGCATTCATTTTTAAATGGTGGTGTTAAAAAGCAAATATATCTTCATCTTTAGTGATAAATGTGTCCCCCGGATGAACATGTGTCACAAACATTTTATTAGATGATATGTGGATGTTGTGCTTACTTGGACTGTGATGAAGCTGTGAGGACTCAGGTGGTTTGTCTTCATGCTCTTCAGTCTTCACAGAGACAACAGTCAGTGGAAACTTGCTGACATCAGCCTCCTCCTGCCCTACAGGACACTCTCCCTCCTGACTCATCCACACTTCCTCCTCTTCCTCTTTAATGTGGGGGGGCTGTGGATCCTCCTGCTGCTGAAGGGGACGTTCTTCTTGACGAGCGTTCATCTGTTGGACGTCCGCAAGACAACACAAACAAACTTCATCTCAGATGTGTCAAATATTTTTTAGTCTATCAAATATAATATTTTCCAAGTGGACTGACACCACTTTGTGGTGATGTTCTTCTACACGTGGAATAATCATCAGTTATTGATTATTATGAATTGTGTCATTGATCCTGTTTTCTGCATTTACATTAATTACTGATTAAAAAGTAACAACTTATAGAAAACCTCCTGCTGGGATTGTAGTTCCGTCATGACTGCATGAAGTCAGTCTGCACGTATAAAAGTTTCATTGTGCTGCAGCATCAAGTGACGCCAACTGGCTCCTCCCACTACCAACCTACCAGCCAACCTTGACGTGCACCTCCAAAATAGTCCCACCTCACGTCAACGGTGACCAGGACTACAGAGCTGTGGTCGGTTGGCTTTACTTTTACGCACAACATCCTCTCCTTGTTTTTCCTTCTGCAAAAGCAACATTTTTAGCCCAACAGACAAGAAACAGAAGTGCAGCGAAGCACGTGTAACAAGTGCCAGCGAGTGTGGCCGTGTGATAGTATGTTGCTTGAACCTCACTCACACCTTAAGGAATGTGCTGGCGTGAGAATATATATATATATATATATATATATATATATATATATATATATATATATATTAGGAGTGGGCAAATTAATGCGTTAATTACGAGTTAATTCATCACTCTATTAATGCCGACAATTATTTGATCGCACATTTGCGTATGTTGTTTACATGCTTTTATTTTGTTAACGCCTTTTCTTAACAAGATGGCGACGCCCGGACGGGCTTCGGCGTGGAGGAGCTCTTGCTAAAGATGGAACATTTGGCAAAAATACCGGACAATTCTGCAAATTTCCTGGCTGGCTTACAGCGTGGTCACTCCGGGATCACTTACGACCGCCAGACAATTCTGGATGTGGATAGATGGGGCCGTTTTGGACTGAATGAGGCGTGCTCACTAGACCGGGTAGCTAGCATGGGAATACTTTGCCGGCTACATCCAGCGGCCTGTGAAGCAGCGGAGTATATGTGTTGTCTGTCTATTTATGAATAATGCAGACCAGGAGTGTTGGCTGAGTTCTTAACGTTTGCTTTCAGAGCGTGCATATCACAACATACAAGATGCCGTCATGGCGACACACAACCTATACCGGGCTACCGCGCATGCTCGTCACTCCTGTTGCATGCTGGGTAGGGTAGTTCTTTTTTTCCCTGGCTCATAACATCACAATATAGTACCATGTATATGATGCGTTCAGTTAATTAAAGCACCAAGCAAACAATCGGAAAATTCCCATCATATCAATTCCTAGATAAATGATAAATAAATAAATAAGTGGGTTGTACTTGTATAGCGCTTTTCTACCTTCAAGGTACTCAAAGCGCTTTGACACTACTTCCACATTTACCCATTCACACACACATTCACACACTGATGGAGGGAGCTGCCATGCAAGGCGCCAACCAGCAACCATCAGGAGCAAGGGTGAAGTGCCTTGCTCAGGACACAACGGACGTGACGAGGTTGGTTCTAGGTGGGATTTGAACTAGTGACCCTCGGGTTGCGCACGGCCACTCTGCCACTGCGCCACGCCGTCCTATGGTCATAATTATTTTAAGTGCACTAAGCAGAATAAACACAACATTATTGATATTGCTAGAACAGATAATTTGATCAAACATTCCCTAAAACAGCCCACTACCTGTAATATAGTTTTTTTAAACATAAGATCCCTGATTAAAAAAATGTTTCTGCTGTTACCTCAGAAATTGCCTGTTCAGATGTTATGATTGTGGCTCAGAGATTTGTATGTAGATTATATTTATTTTCCATAACAAACAGGATAACTTAAATACCCTGGCAGTGGCAATTAGCTTAAATGTTTGTATTTACATTTTTTGAGTTGATTTTCATCAAATATGCTATTTAACTGCTACTGTTTAACAAGGACTGATTTAAATTGTTTGCACAACAAATGTTTTGGCGCTTTTGTTTATGTGAGAGAATATTCCAATAAAGGTGCACTACACACTACTTTTGAATTCATTATTGGGCTTTGTGTATACAATGCAGTTAATCGCGATTAATCGGAGAAATAGTGCGATTAACTTCGATTACAATGTTTAATCGTTGCCCAGCCCTAATATATATATATATATATATATATACACATACATATATATATATATATATATATATTAGAATATTTGGGTACCTCATGATTTGATTACAAACAAAATATTGATGCATATTCAATTTGTGTGCAGTATATTAAAGCCATTTTTCATATTTAACATTTATTTCATTAAATATTTATTTTAGTCTGACTGAATAAGCATTAATCGCTTACAATTGTGCAAATAGTGTTTTCGTAATAACAAACACCAGTTGATTTAATTTCCATGATATGTCCACCCAATGCAGCTGAGATAGGCTCCAACACCCCCTGTCCCCCCTCGCAACCCCAAATAGGGACAAGCGGTAGAAAATGGATGGATGTTATCAAAGGAATAGAAGTGCATGCAAACATCATTTATATCTATTGTTAATAAAGTTGACACCAACACAAAATAGACCACTGCAATAATATTCTACTGTCATTATAATAATAATATTTGTAATTATTTTTTCATCCTGTAAAGCATCTTTGAGTACACTGAAAAGCGCTATACCAAATAAAATGTATTATTATTATTATTATACCATGTGACTTATTCCAGACTTAAATTACGAGACGTTCGTTTCTTTCTAGTAACAAATATTTAATGATGTTAAGCGTGACTGTAATATACAACAAAAAACAGTTAAAGTATTAAATAAGTCAATATAATTCTCATAGAGAACATATAAAATACACTCCTCAAGAAAAACGCTCGCATTTGCTACAAAGGCCTGCTAGCGGGCTAAAGCTAGCACGTTAGCTTCGAACAACATATGAGGTAAATAAGATAAATAATATGAAAATATATCATGTATATTACCTCATAAGCCGCGTGTACAAGAGAGGAGTGGAATATATTCTTCCTATTGTTACACCAGCAACTCTTTTTTGTCTTCTGTGGCCGGGCGAAGGAAGTGTGCAACACTCACTATTGTCCCAGTGAAACACGTGTTTGAAGGAAGTGTGCACCACTCACTATTGTCCCAGTGAAACACGTGTTTGAAGGAAGTGTGCACCACTCACTATTGTCCCAGTGAAACACGTGTTTGAAGGAAGTGTGCACCACTCACTATTGTCCCAGTGAAACACGTGTTTGAAGGAAGTGTGCACCACTCACTATTGTCCCAGTGAAACACGTGTTTGAAGGAAGTGTGCACCACCTACTATTGTCCCAGTGAAACACGTGTTTGAAGGAAGTGTGCACCACTCACTATTGTCCCAGTGAAACACGTGTTTAAAGGAAGTGTGCACCACTCACTATTGTCCCAGTGAAACACGTGTTTGAAGGAAGTGTGCACCACTCACTATTGTCCCAGTGAAACACGTGTTTGAAGGAAGTGTGCACCACTCACTATTGTCCCAGTGAAACACGTATTTGGCCAACATTTGTTCTGCGGTTGAGAACACCTCGATGACGTCACACAGGAGGTAGAACAAAACAAGACGTTGTATTGGTTATTATGGTTACAGGTCTTAATTACAACGTACATGTGCACATGTGTGTCGTTTAACAGAGTAAACGTCGTTATTAATTGTTTGTATGCGGATACATTAGTCTGAGTGCACTTTGACGTGCTAGCCTAGCCTGCTGGTTAGCTTAGCTTGTTAGCTGCTAACAAAGAGAGGCGGAAGTGATCGACACATCAAAGCAGAGATCCAATGTAAGTGTAAAGTGTTTTTATTGTGTGAACATGTCTACATTACAAATGATGTGAGTGTTGCTGAATCAGCGACTAAATGCTGCTGTTGAAGAAAAATGTGTGATGTTAGAAAAAAAACGATAGCAGAGTACAAGGAGGAACTTTGTCCAACAAAAGAGGAGAAGGAGCGACAACATCAACTACTGGACGCTGTTTTCAAGAAACATCAAGTTGTGTTACACATCCTTCCATCTATCCAACCATCCGTCCATCTTCTTCTGCTTATCTGAGGTCGGATTGCGGGGGCAGCAGCCTAAGAAGAGATGCCCAGCCTTTCTTTTCCCCAGCCGCTTCGTACAGCTCTTCCCGGGGGATCCCAAAGCGTTCCCAGGCCAGCCAGTTTCTAACATAATAGTGAGAGTCCAATCCATAGTGGGGCCAGCCGGAGACCATCCCGAGCAGGGACAGGTCAGCAACGCAGAGATGCCCCCAACCGATGCACAGACCACCCTGGGTCCCGACTCTAGGCAGATATATATATATATATATATATATATATATATATATATATATATAATATATATATATATATATATATATATATATATACACACACAATAAAAACTAAATAAGATAAGGCTCAGAATTGGTTTCTTAACCAAACCTTTTGTTGTGTACCAGAGAAGGGAAGGAGGCAACAACCAGGGCAGGACTGCGGTTTACAAGGTTCATTTAAAACCTTTGATGAATGCGTGGCGTGTGTATGCTACTCAAAGTGAATGAGTACCCACCTGCTCCCAGTGCCACCCACACTGGTTTAACTGTAACTTAAATATTGGGTTTCACTATGTAAAGCGCTTTGAGTCACTAGAGAAAAGCGCTATATAAATATAATTCACTTCACTTCACTATGTGTAATATTAAATATGTAAATGTTACCAAGGGTTGTTGTCTGTAAATGTTGGTTGTATCTTTCGTCGTAATCCAAGAGGGCAAGGCGAAGAGGCAGGTCGTGGACAGGCAAGAGGTCATGGGCAAGAGCAGGGCAGCGTGGTTTGGGTCCGAGCAGGGAGGTCGTGGATCGAGGAGAGCAGTCAGGAATCCGGATGCGAGTTGAGTGACAAGGCACAAATAAGGAAGGATAGCGTAGTCACTGAGGAAATACAAAAGGACATGAACCAGGGGAAAACAGAGAGATAGAGCAAAACAAGGGCAAGAAATTCACTGGGAAAACAGGGAATGTCAGACGTGATGCTTACTGGAAGGTTAGCGACGTTCTGGCAAAGGGTCCTCGGGTCTGCTGGTCTTTATGCTGCTCCCTCTCATCAAGCCCAGGTGTGTTGATTATTGATAGCGTGTAGGCTCGTTGCTGCGTGGGCGTGGTGCCCTCAGCACGAGCGAGGGCGCTTCTTGGTGCGCTGTCAGCAGAGGCGCCTCTTGGCTCACTGTCAGCAGAGGCACACGCAGCTCAAGCCGCTGAGGTAACGCGGGTTCGACTCCGCGTCATGACACCTTTCTACATATAAAGTGCAACATTCTCACATATAAAGTGCAACATTAAACTGCTTCAAGTTGTTGCTCAGATTAAATAAAATGACAAAACTTTTCTTCTACATACAAAAAGTGCACCATTAAACAATTTCAAGTCAACTCAGCCTCATATTAACTTTTCTTTTTCCCATCCTCCAGCCTTTAACCCTGGTGACTTTCAATCAATTTTCATGTTTTCTGCCAGAAAAATCAGTTTATCCACATTGTCTGCAGAAAGAGCAGACCTGCTTGCAGTTACAATGTCCCCAGCTGTGAAAAATACCCTTTCGCTGGACACAGAGGTAGCAGGTATGGTGAGGTAGTGCCTGGCTAACTTGGCAGTAAGAAGATATGTGGGCTCATTGTTCTTCCACCACAGAAGTGGGTCAAAATCTAGTTTTTAATGCACTATGGTCTTAAATCTGCTGCTGTAAAAACACCAACAGCATTTGTTATCGCTTTAGCCCTGCCTGAGTCGCAGAGTAGAAGCTGCTTGAATGCAGTGGGAGCTGTGTTTGTTTGTCTTTCTCTTCGTTGAAGCCATGTTACCCATTGTTGTATCGCACTGCAAAGCCGAAGTGTTCCCAAACGGGAGATCTTAACGATGCAGGAGGGTCTTCCAGCTCTGGCTTTTACACTTTGTAGTAGCCCGGTCGTTGTTAGCATGCTGTGTGTTGTGCCTCAGTGTGCATTGTTGACACAACGTGTGGTGCGCTACTTAATATGTCCGTGTGGAAACTTGTTCGATACACCTCCGAACCAGAACCCCCGTACCGAAACGGTTCAATACAAATACACGTACCGTTAAACCCTTAATACACACACATCTGAAGATTATAAAAAATTAAATATATTTGGTGGGCTAAACAAAATGACTCGGCAAACCAATGTTTGGTATGAGTGCTATGACCTCAAATCTATATCTTAATAACAATATATGTCACGATACATCATTTGATATATGATTGATGATAGAAAAAATTCAAAGCGGGTTACAAAAGCTCCTAATTTGGCAGCTGACATATGCAGTAACATATTGTGTCTTTTCTAATTGTATTATTTTGTCAAAACGATTATTATTAATGTACTTGTTTATTTACTATTAATATCTGGTTTATTTATTTGACAAAATAATTCTGGAAATTATGTAATATTTGACTGCATATTTCAGCAACTAAATTAGGAGCCTGTGTAGTGTCAGAATAATTGTTTCTAAGTTATCACAAAAACTTTGTGTTGCATTGAGTGACTGGTGAGAAGCAAAAGCTGTCTTTGAAACCTACCAAGAGTAAGGCTCGTAAAACTCCACTGTGTTGGGGAAAGCAAGATGAAGGTGTTCCTGTTTTCTTTCATGTATTATAATCAAACATAAAGATATTGTCTGACCCAAGTACTACAAAAGCAAAGAGGAAGCAGAACCAGTGTCCCCTCCAGGGGACCTCTTTTTGAACCTCCTTTTTCAACTGTTTTACGAACGTCTTTTTGAACTGTTTTACGAACCTCTTTTTGAACTCATTTACCACCTTTTCTTTTGAACTGTTCCGTAACCAAAGGCAACGCTGTTTATGACACACTTCCCTCTCGAAGTAGCTGTGGTCATGTGGTCGAAGAAAGTAAAATAAAGAAGGGGGAGTCTAATCTTTCGCCAGAGCGTGGGTGACACTGTAAAAAGTTAGAGGTCGACACGTTTCTCCTCAATTGAATCCAAATTGAATTATGTCTCTGTTTGATTCTTTGCATCTTGTCTTGTTTAATTGATGTCATCAGTGTTTGAACCTGACATGTAGCCTGTTTTAAAATGGTTTTATTAGTAATTCTATATGAAATAATGTATCGCAAAATAAATTTTAAACCATATCGTCTATCCATAGTAGAAAGTCCTGTCGTCCTGGTTTGTTTTTCTATTCCTGTAAATAATGTTGTAAAGAGCAGCGTGTTTGTGCGTCACTGAGATTTCAAGACACTTCATACGATAACTTGTTTTTCCTAAGTGCATGTAAAAGTACTGAATGCATTGTGTGACTGAGCAGACATGGTGTGTGTTTGTCTTGCAGACATCTGTGAAGAACATCTTCACCCTCAGCAACAGAAGTGCAGCTTCAGGATGCAGACGGAGGAGCCACAGCCCTCCCACATTAAGAAGGAAGAGGAATACCTACTGATGCCCCATTTTAAAAAGGAAGAGGAGGACCCACTGACACCCCGATTTAAAGAGGAAGAGGTGGATCCACTGACCCCTCACATTCAAGAGGAAGAGGAAGAGCACAGCATCAGTCAGTAGAGAGAGCATCTTGAAGGACTGGAGGAGGTTGATGTCACCAAGATGCCAGTGACTGGTGTCCCTGTGAAGAGTGAAGGTGATGAGGTGAAAGGTGAAAGTGAGGAGAGGGGAGGGGGGGAGCCTCCAAGCAGCAGCTCAACACAACACATGACAACAGAAGCTGATGGAGACCACTGTGGAGGATCACAAGCAGACAAGCTCTTAGCTCCACTATCAGATAGTGAGGACACAACGTCACACTCTCCTGACACTGATGATGAAGACTCTAAAGATGATAAGACATGTCACACTGACAACACTCACTTCACATCTTCTCACTCTCACAAAACTTTTAAATATCCTCGTAAATTGAAAAGACACATGAGAACACACACTGGAGAAAAACCTTTCTCTTGTTCACTCTGTAGTAAAGATTTTACTAAAAGACAAAATTTGAAAAGACACATGAGAACACACACTGGAGAAAAACCTTTTTCATGTTCAATCTGCAGTAAAGATTTTACGCATTGGCACAATTTGAAAACACACATGAGAATACATACTGGTGAAAAACCTTTTTCCTGCTCAGAATGTGGCAAAAGTTTTGTAATAAATCAAAGGTTAAAAGTACACATGAGAATACACACTAGAGAAAAAACTTTTTCCTGCTCAGAATGTGGTAAAAGTTTTGTAACAAATCAAACCTTAAAAGCACACATGAGAACACACACTGGTGAAAAACCTTTTCCGGGTTCAATCTGCGGTAAAGATTTTACTCTAAAGACCCTTTTAAAAACACACATGAGAACACACTCTGGTGAAAAACCCTACTCCTGTTCAAGATGCAACAAAAGCTTTCGTCACTGACAATCTTTCACAGTACACATGAGAAGACACCCAGGAGAGAAAGTGTTGAGTTGCAGTGTGTGTGGTGAAAGATTGTCTTCTAAGTACCAGTGTAAGAAACACAAGTGTGCTGGTGAGAACAGCAGCAGCAAATGAAACTGCAGGATTTGAAATAAACTGTCAAATCTTTCATTTTGACTTTCTAACAACATCAGCACATATAACATGTGTGACATCATTGTTGTGTGTGTACAATAATGTTATTATGAATCTAACATTTATAGATTAGACATTTCAGATTAGTGCTTTTATTTCAGTCAAGTACATGAGTTAATATACACATTTGTGTACTTTAAAATGAAAAGATTTTTGACTGAAAAGGTGAGAATAAACAGTATATAAAATATGTTAGTTACAGTAAACATTTTAAGTGTAGATATCCATAATTTACTTTTATACTTATTCATAATATTGTTTCATATGTTTTATGTAATAATGAAGAGTTGCATTTTTTTTTTCAAATTGTAGATGATTGCATAGATGAACTCCTTTATATGATGTACATATTTGTTTTAAATGTGTTCATACCTTTGCTTTTGAGTACTCATAAATCCCTCTTAGTTCATATTTACTGGTTTACAAAAACATCTTCTGGACCACTTCTGGAAGCATATTATTATTTACTTTATACATCATTTGAACAATTGTTTTTATACAAGATCATTTACTTTTAAAATGTGTGACTTTATGAATTATTTGTTGGGTCTCTATAATCCATTCTATTAATTATCTTTTTTACTCTCTTGCGTAATATGATGATTGTTTTGTGATTGTTTTATATGTATGTCCCCAGACTTTTATGCAATGAACAATGTATGCTTCAACTAAAGTTGGGTACAATAATTATAGTTAATATTCATAAGTATTTATTTTATTCTATTTTGTATTGCACTCCATTTTTTTATGTTTTCTTTATATGACTTACATGTAGTGTCCAGCTTACTTCATCATCTATATTAACTCATAAAAATGTGATGACCTTTATTCCTTTAATTTCAATATTATCCATCATTGTTTGTGTTTTACATTTTTACAATCTCCAAATATGATATATTTAGTTTTATTGAAGTTTAGTGACAGTTTATTGACGTGCAGCCATCTATTTTATGGTCAAGTTCTCTCTGGATAAAATAAGATGAGAGTTAAATCAAGCGGTAATGAAGGTGAAGAATGGAAGATTATTATATACATAATTATATATAGTTACACTCAGTAGTGACAATTAAAGACACTTTCATCCTGTTCATTTGAGCAAAAAAAGAGAGTTAAGTGTAATATTGTAAACAGTAGAAGAATATTAATATCAGCAGTCAATATTCCAGCATTGTGAAGCTGAGCTATGGTAAAAAATATATTCAGCTTTAAATGCTTTTTGAGAGTGATTTAATTATCAGAATCAGAAATACTTTAATAATCCCTGAGTGGAAATACACATTTTCATTAACATGTGAATATTAAATGTAATAATGTATGATATTAATAAAATAGTAAAATGTTACTTTTGGGGATGTGTAACATCCTGAATGTTTTCATGCTGGAATAGTTTTAATTAGTAGAGAGTGAAACAAATGAGGAAGTAATGATAATGATGGTTTGTTTTTAGTCTGTTTATGAATAATTAAAGATAATTAAAATAGCAAAATGGAGCTTACATCCTCAGTGAGCTGATCTCCAGCAGTAAAGATGAGAGAAATAATGTGGAAAGGTCAGAAGTCAAAATGTTTCTTCAGGTAATACATGGAGCCTCTGCTGCCAACTATTTAGTAAAAAAAAACTATATATATATATATATATATATATATATATGTATGTGTATATATATATATATATATATAGAGAGAGAGAGAGAGAGAGAGAGAGAGAGAGCGAGAGAGAGAGAGAGAGAGAGAGAGAGAGAGAGAGGTAGATATATAGATATATAGATTGATGGATATAATATAAATAACGACAAAGGAAATTTTAAAAGAACATGAAAACCTCCCACATTCTAAAATACATTATAAAAACGATTACCATCAAAAACAAAAATAATATCATGAGTGTAATATTAATTTTGTTTCTTGTTTTTCTTTCCTTATGCTACTTTTGTTTCAAAACATTTTTAAATATTTGAATATTTTCACGTAAATAAGTATTATGTGTTCTGTTTTTTGGGGGGAAAATTTGAAATGGACGAGTTTACTTTTATTTTCACAAGAAGTAAATAGTATATAATAAAATAGTTTTACCGGGGGTGGAAAGCTGGTTGTACTTATTCCTCTCGCGAGATTTGGAAAAGAGCTGGTTACTTGTTTCTCTCGCGAGATCTGACAACACCGAGCGCGAACCAAACACGGCGAGGATAAAGCAAGATGGCGTCTGACGGTGAAGACGTTATTGCAGTCGTCACAGTTCAGTGTTCTTAATCTGTGCCTCCATGTACACATATATGTCCTTTATTACACTCTAGTAAATAGAGTAAACATCGTTAATAACTGTTTGCATCCGGTTATATTAGTCTGAGCGCACTTTGATGCTTCTCGAGCTAGCTTAGCTTGCTAGTTAGCTTAGCTTGTTAGCTGCTAACAAAGAGAGGCGGAAGTGATCAAAACACATCGCTTAGTTAAGATCAAGTGTGAGTGTAAAGTGTTGTGATTGTGTGAAAATGTGTGAAGGAACCATAGCAAAGTACGAGGAGGAACTTTGTCCAACAAAAGAGGAGAAGGAGCGACAACATGAAAAACATCAAGTTGTGTTACACAGAACAGGTTTGTTTACTTCTTACTCTCACATCTTTACTAACTTTATATTTATTAATAACACTGTTCTTCAATAAGTTGTCTGTAGGAAGATGAATTGTCATGTGAGGATGATGCACTGATTGTTTTACATTGTTGATAAGAAGGAGACAGTGTCAGACACACAATATTTATGAGAGGTTGATGTTTGTAACAATGTGTATCAACATGTTTACACAAAACTCACACAGTCACCGGGGGAATATTCCAGAGAGCGGGTTAAGTGCAAAGTCCTGAGTATGGAAAGCTCGAGAGTTTTACCTCCAAAAATAAGAGAGGTAAGACAAATTCAGAGTCAGTTACCATGGTTACTGATGCTGTAAACCTAGCCTGATAGCTGGCAGGTTTGACAAGTTATATATGTGTGTCAAAGCTATACTGACCTGCTATTTCCTTCATGTCGGTGTTCGTTGATGCAGCCATTAATGTTGCATTGATTATTGAAAAAACAGCCTGCTCTAAAGATGACATCTTGATCTCATACCATCTCAAACCAATTGACTGTTCATTATTAAGTGAAGTGTCTTATAGTCGCTTAAGTTCGTCTTTTACCAAGCAACACTATGTTTTATCCAGTTACTCAATTAATCGGAAACATTTCCCGTAGAACACTTGATTAATAACATTTTCAATAGCTAGAGCCCATTATTTCATGTACGATTTAATACTTAGCATGTAGGAGCTAAAATGTGTTTTGTTTGTGTCCTGTAGACATCCATCAGCTGATTGAACACCAAGAAGAATGTCTCCCTCATCTGCAGGGGGACAGTTTCACTTTAGAATATCCACAGCCCTCACATTTTAAAGGGGACAAGGGGGATTCACAGCCCTTTTATTTTAAAGAGGAAGAGGAGGGAGAGTGTCCTGTAGGGCAGGAGGAGGCTGATGTCAGCAAGTTTCCACTGACTGTTGTCTCTGTGAAGACTGAAGAGCATGAAGACAAACCACCTGAGTCCTCACAGCTTCATCACAGTCCAAGTAAGCACAACATCCACATATCATCTAATAAAATGTTTGTGACACATGTTCATCCGGGGGCCACATTTAGGACTAAAGATGAAAATAAACTTGCTTTTCAACACCAACATTTAAAAATGAATGCCCATCAATCATCAACAATGTAATTGCTGGGGTGTAACCATGTGACCTAGAGGCCGTCCTCCTTACCTCACGTGGTCAAATGAAGGCAAACATTCAATATGGCTACTGTTTATTTACCTTTAACAGCACATATGTCAGCATATTTCAAAGGTTTAGTGGTGAAGATTAGGGATGTATTTGTGTATACGTGTATTTGTATTTAACCGTTTCGGTACGGGGGTTTCGGTTTGGTTCGGAGGTGTACCGAATGAGTTTCCACACGAACATATTAACCTAAAGCCTTAACAAGCTGCTCCGCTTCGTTATGCCTGTCCCTGTCAGTACTCTACACAGCACCCAGCATTGTCCCACCCACAAAACCATCTGATTGGTTACAGAAAGAGCGGTAACAGCCAATCAGCAGTTCATATTCAGAGCAGTAACAGCCAATCAGCAGTGTGTATTCAGAGCGCAAGGAGTCAGTGCTCCACCGTCGTCATGAGCAGGTAGGTGTTTAGCTGGTAAGCATCAGGCAGCGGACTCTCCCCAAATTATAATAAACACCTCCCAGTCAACTACAAACCATGTTTCCATATGATTTGGGAAATCTTGTTAGATGTAAATATAAACAGAATACAATGATTTACAAATCATTTTCAACCCATATTCAGTTGAATATGCTACAAAGACAACATATTTGATGTTCAAACTGATAAACTTTTTTTTCCCGCAAATAATCATTAACTTTAGAATTTAATGCCAGCAACACGTGACAAAGAAGTTGGGAAAGGTGGCAATACCTACTGATAAAGTTGAGGAATGCTCATCAAACACTTATATGGAACATCCCACAGGTGTGCAGGCTAATTGGGAACAGGTGGGTGCCATGATTGGGTATAAAAGCAGATTCCATGAAATGCTAAGTAATTCACAAACAAGGATGAGGGTCACCACTTTGTAAGCAAATTGTCGAACAGTTTTAGAACAACATTTCTCAACAAAGCTATTGAAAGTAATTTAGGGATTTTACCATCTACGGTCCGTAAAATCATCAAAAGTTCAGAGAATCTGGAGAAATCACTGCACGTAAGCAATGATATTACGGACCTTTGAGCCCTCAGGCAGTACCGCATCAAAAACCGACATCAGTGTGTAAATGATATCACCACATGGGCTCAGGAACACTTCATAAAACCACTGTCAGTAACTATAGTTGGGTGCTACATGTGTAAGTGCAAGTTAAAACTCTACTATGCAAAGCCAAACCCATTTATCAACAATATCCTGAAACGCCGCCGGCTTGGCTGGGCCCGAGCTCACCTAAGATGGACTGATGCAAAGTGGAAAGGTGTTCTGTGGTCTGGAAACAGACGACGTGGTGTCCTCCAGAACAAAGAGGAAAATAACCATCCGGATTGTTGTAGGCGCAAAGTTCAAAAGGCAGCATCTGTGATGGTATGGGGGTGTATTAGTGCCCAAGGCATGGGTAACTTACACATCTGTGAAGGCACCATTAATGCTGAATGGTCCATACAGGTTTTGGAGCACCATATGTTGCCATCCAAGCAACGTTATCAGGGACGCCCCCTGCTTATTTCAGCAAGACAAGTGTTACAACAGCGTGGCTTCGTTGTAAAAGAGTGCGGGTACTTTCCTGGCCCGCCTGCAGTCCATACCTGTCTCCCATTGAAAATGTGTGACACATTATGAAGCATAAAATACAACAGCGGAGACCCCGGACTGTTGAAGGACTGAAGCTCTACATAAAACAAGAATGGGAAAGAATTCCACTTTCAAAGCTTCAACAATTAGTTTCCTCAGTTCCCAAACGTTTATTGAGTGTTGTTAAAAGAAAAGGTGATGTAACACAGTGGTGAACATGCCCTTTCCCAACTACTTTGGCATGTGTTGCAGCCACGAAATTTTAAGTTAATTATTATTTGCAAAAAAAATAAAGTTTATGAGTTTGAACATCAAATATGTTGTCTTTGTAGTGCATTCAATTGAATATGGGTTGAAAAGGATTTGCAAATCATTTTATTCCGTTTATATTTACATCCAACACAATTTCCCAACTCATATGGAAACGGGGTTTGTACTGTTTTGAAGCAGGAAAAAAGGACATTATGTTAAATGAAGAGTTTCTCTCTTTGATAGTTGATATAATAATGAGTTTTTTAGGTATTTCCAAGATGGCGCCAGTATGTGCTTTGGCCTGCTGTGTCTCGCTGTCAGCTCTGTTTGTTTTTGTGTTGTTTGCGTCTATTTTCGTCTCTGTCAGCTCACGGCTTGTGTATGACCGCCAAACACTGTTGGATCTTTGCCCGTGTCCCACTGATATTATCAACTTCGACGTTGTTTTTCCGACGTCCCAGTCAGCTTTTTCACTTAGCCGGATTCCTGCGTTCTTTTCACGTCTGCTGGCTCCTCTCACCCAGCGGAAGAGTCTCCGGCGCCGTGGTAAACGTGGCTTCCCGAAGGAGGATTGGTTTGGTATCCGGTCTCCTCCTGCGCCCACGCTCACTGGATCCCATCGGTTCCTGGCTTGTTCCTATTGTTGGTTTGGAGGATGAGGCTTGCCGCCGTTGCTCCTGCTGTCCCCGCCCTGTGTGTCGGGCCCCACCTGGATTAGTTGCGGCCTTGGACGTGCCGGCCCCCGCCAGGTTCAGTCTTGTGAACGCAAGATCTTTCACAAACAAAACGTTTATCCTGAAGGATTTCTTCACTTCCCGCGGACTTGACTTCCTCTGTGTGACGAAAACATGGCTGAGAGCCGGTGAGTCCGCCCCTCTTAATGAACTTCTGTCTCCGGAGTGTTCCTACTTCTATTCTCCGCGGTCGTCCGGTCAAAAAGGAGGAGGATTAGCAGTGGTTTTTAAAAATGAATTTAAATGCCGTCTGATACGCCTGCAATCCTCCTTTTCAAACTTGGAACTATGCATGTTTGAACTGGGTCTTTCTGATGTCGTCCTGTGTGCCGTCGTCTATCGACCACCCAAGTACCCCAAAGACTTTATAACTGACTTTTCTGAATTTCTGTCTGAAATCCTGCCTAAATATAATCTTGTCCTTATTGCTGGTGATTTTAATATTCACACCTAAGCCCAGACGAGCCGCTTTCCAGGAGCTTCCTGAATGTAATTGACTCATTTAACTTTGTACAGTCTGTGTGTGGTTCCACACATGAACGCAGGCATAAACTCCATTTAGTGCTCTCGTATGGTTTGCGACGCTGTGTTCTCTGATCATATGCCGATCCTGTTTGATATTCCCACTCAGTGTCCGGTTAAATTATGCGCTCCACCTCAACGCCCTCGCATGTTTAAATCTTCGTCTCCTGCTCTGTTCTCCTCCATTTTTTCGACTCTTTGTGATGATAATTCTGCAGCCTCTGTACGTCTGAATACTGTAGAGTTGGTTTCTGGGTTCAACTCTATTTGTTTACAAACACTGGACACGATCGGTCCTTTTAAGTACTGCCGCTCTAAAGCCACGCCTCAGCCCTGGTTGAATGACGTCACTCGTGCTGCCAGGCGAAGGTGTAGGATAGCAGAGAGAAAATGGAAAAAAGAAAGCCTGCTTTCCTTTCAGATGACTGTAAAAGCAGAGGTGAATATATATCTATCTCAGATTATATATTCTAACTGTAATAACCCCAGAGGCCTGTTTAATACCATTAACATTGCCATTGATGCTCTCAAATCTGTTGGTTTTAATGTTTCTTCTGAATTCTGTGAAAGTTGTCTCCACTTTTTCACTGACAAAATTGTGTCAACTAGAGCCAGTTTATCTCAGCCTTCCTATGACCTTTCTATTCTTCTGCACTTCTCTTCTATTTTCCATCAGTTTGAGCCAGTGTCCTTTTCCTTTCTAAAAGACACGGTTAGTCATATGAAGCCCTCTGGTTTTCCTACGGATGCCCTCCCACCTTACCTGTTTAAGGAGGTACTTGCTACTATTGGATCAAGTGTCCTTAACATTATCAATAGTAGCCTCTTTTCTGGAATAGTACCAGCAGAGTTTAAACATGCACACCTTTCTCCTCTCCAATCACAGACCTATCTCTAATCTTCCATACATTTCCAAAATATTAGAGAAGGTTGTCTACAGTCAGTTGTTTTCCTTCTTAGAAGATAATGGTATCACTGAGCTGTTCCAGTCCGGTTTCAAAGCCCTCCACAGCACAGAGTCAGCGCTTCGTAAAGTGTCTAACGATATCCTCCTGTCAACTGATTCTGGTAAATATGTTGTCCTGGTGCTTTTAGATCTGTCTGTTGCGTTCGACACCGTCGACCACGCCACCTTAATCACTCGTCTTGAGAACTGCGTGGGCATTAAGGACGCCACCCTCAACTGGTTCCGGTCGTACCTGACTGACAGGAGTTTTTGTGTAAAAATAGACAACTTTTTGTCTTTCACAGCTCCTCTACCACATGGGGTCCTCCAGGGCTCAATCCTCGGCCCTCTTTCATTTGCGCTTTACCTTCGCCCCCTCGGTTCTGTTTTCAGGAAGGTGTGAGGATTTTATTATTATTATTATTTTATTTTTATTATTTTTTATTTTATTTTATTTGAAAGAAAAAACAATAGTACAATATATTATTTATTTGTGTGAGGCGTCGCACGGGTCTCGCTTCCTGTTCAGTGGGGTCCGTGCCCGTGTGGCCCGTCCTTGCTCTATGGAGTCTGTGCAGGTGACTTGATGCGGTGGCAGTGCGGCCCCTTTGTCTGGCCTGGATAATGTGTCTTGGTTGTTTGGGCGGTGGTGTGTTTGTGCGGGTTTGGGTTGGGGTGGTGTGGTCTATTGGTGGGGGAGTTGTTGATGTCTCTTGTTTGCATGTTGGCGTTTGGGCTGACTGGCGGGCTGACGTGGGCTAGTCTCCCTGATCCTGTTGGCGTGTGGTTGCCGATCACAGTTGTTTTTTCTCGATCACTTTGATTTGATGGGGTGGTGCTGGCTGTCTGGGGCTATTGCAGCTGCTGTTTCTGATGCCGTTTGTTTGTGGTGTGGGCACCTGTGGCTGCTGGGTCCGGTGCAGGGGGGTGGCTTATGTTGTGACTGGTGGTAGCGGGCACTCGTGGTCATTGTCGGACTTGCCGGCTTCATACTTGTTTATTGTCGTGTTGGTTGGCTTGTCGGGTGTGGGCCTGGGGTGCCCTTGCGCCCTGCCATGCCGCCCTTGCGCGCCCGGTTTCGCTTCGTTGTTTTGGGCGGGCTTGTCGGGGGTTGTCCCTGGGTGGCGTGGGTACGCGGCCAGACCTGTGGGGCTTGGGGGTTCGGCTAGTTCTCAGTGGGCTCGGCTAGTTCTCATTGCTGTCCCTCCGGGATTTGTTGTCATATAAATATTTGTGTGCGTGTGTGTGTGTGTGTGTGTGTGTGTGTGTGTGTGTGTGTGTGTGTATGGATGGATGTAAATGTAGTATGTACATATATGGGTGTGCATGTATGGTTACAGGTATGTGTGTGTTCATAAATATGTATGTGTGTATGTGCATGTGTGGATATGTATACATATATATGTATGTGTATGCGTGTATATATATGTATGTATATATTTATGTGTGTATGTATGTATAAATGTGTATGTGTGTGTGTATATATATATATGTATGTATGTATGTATGTATGTATGTATGTATGTATGTATGTGTGTGTATGTATGTATATGGGTATATGCGCGTATGTGTATGTATATATGCAAATGTATATAGATGTATGTATGTATGTGTGTGTATGTATGTATATGGGTATATGCGCGTATGTGTATGTATATATGCAAATGTATATAGATGTATGTGTGTGTATATATATATATATATATATATATATATATGTGTATATATATATATATATATATATATATATATATATATATATGTGTGTGTATGTATATTTCTAGGGTCACGCTCTGGGCCTGCTGGTCAATCGGGGTTGACGCCTCAGGCTACTGCATCCGGGCTGCATGTCTAGAGCTCCTGGGTCCCTCCGTCCATCCCTTCCGGGTGCGCGTCTTGGTTGGGGCCGGCTGGGTCTAGTCCGCTCATCCATTGTGGTAGTTTGGTGCTGCAGGGTATTCTGAGTTGCTGTGAGTTGGCCAGCTGCTGGGGTAGTGATGTTGTGTGTCAGCATGTCTGTGATCTTATTTAAATGTTTTATTTTATTTTATTATTTTTGTGTATATATGTATGCGGAGGCATGCGGTTATATGTATGTATAAATGTATGTGTATGTATATATGTGTATGTGTGCATGTATGTATATATATGTGTGTATGTATGTATGTATGTATATATATATATATATTTATGTATGTATATGTGTATGTATGTGTATGTATATATTTATGTAACTATATATATATGTATGTATATATGTGTGTATATGTATGTATATATGTATGTGTGTGTGTATGTATGTGTATATGTATATGTGTATGTATCTTTATATACACATATATGTATTGCATTTATGTATATGTATGTGTGTGTGTATGTACATGTGTATACGTATATGTACTAATTTAATTTTTTTAAATTTTAATTTTTTGAAAACATTTTTATTTTATTCTTATTCATTTATTTATTTATTTATTTTTTGATGTATTAATTATGTTTTTTTTGTTGTTTTTTTTTTGTTTGTTTTGTTTTGTTTTTTCCTCCTCCCTCAGGGGGGTAACTTTGACAGGGCGGTTGCTGGTTGTTCCATCTCCCTCGTTTGGGTCCCTGCGGGTGAGGTGGGTGGTTCCCGCGGCCATGCGCTGGGTGGTCCTGTGGCGGCCGGCCGACTTGGGTGGGGTGGCCTGGTGTGGACTGCGCCATGCTCCCCGGGGTTTAGGGTTGGGGCGTGGGGGCCCGGGTGCTGGTAGGGCTGGAGCGGTCTTTCCGTCCGGCTGCGGGGAGTCTCTGGGTTCCCCCGGGCGGGGCGTCCCGTCTTTCTGCCCGTGTGGGTGGTTGTCTCTAGCTGGCTTGGGGTCTGGCCGTCTGCTGCTTCTCTCGTGCCCTGTCCTCTGCTGGGCGCGTCTGTCTGCGGCCTGCTGCTGGCTCTTCCGGGCGGCGCAGTGGGCTGGGCTCTGGGGTTCCCGTCGCTGGCCGGCCTGGCTGCTTTGGGCCGGTGGTCCCTGGTTCTCCGGGCGCCACACCTGCTGTTTGGGTTGGGCTCTCTGGGCGGCTGGGGCCGTACTCTGGCTCACACGCACACTGGGAGTCAAATACATCGTACATACACACACACATATACTCACACACACACACACCGTTATTCATACATACAAACGTACATACTGTACATAGGTACCTACGCTCGCACATACATACACAAATACAGTACATACCTACATATTCCAAGTTCGTCCATCTACACGCACATTCACGGTACAAACATACACATACTGTACACATACATTCACAGTACAAACATACACATATACATTCACTGCACAAACATTCATATACACATTCTGTTCATATACAAGTACATATACATACATACACTCATGCACATAATCACGTTTCATCAAACATATATCAACGTTGTTGCCCTAGGAGAAACTGGGTAACATATGGCATACTGACAAAGCTTAACCTATTGTTATTAGGGTTGGGTATCGTTTGAATTCGAACGATTCCGATTCTTTGTTTCGATTCCGATTCCTGACGATTCTCGATTCCGATTCTTTCTTTAAAGGGGAACATTATCACCAGACCTATGTAAGCGTCAATATATACCTTGATGGTGCAGGAAAAAGACCATATATTTTTTTAACCGATTTCCGAACTCCAAATGGGTGAATTTATGCGAATCAAACGCCTTTCTGTTTATCGCTCTTTTTGCGATGACGTCAGAACGTGAGGTCTCCGTGGTAATACAGCCACCATTTTCATTTTCAACACATTGCAAACACCGGGTCTCAGCTCTGTTATTTTCCGTTTTTTCGACTATTTTTTGGAACTTTGGAGACATCATGCCTCGTCGGTGTGTTGTCGGAGGGTGTAACAACACTAACAGGGAGGGATTCAAGTTGCACCACTGGCCCGAAGATGCAAAAATGTCTGCCGCCAGACCCCCATTGAATGTGCCAGTGTGTCTCCACATTTTACCGGTGATGACAGACATGGCACAGAGATGTATGGATAACCTGCAGATGCATTTGCAACGATAAAGTCAACAAAATCACAAAGGTGGGTTTTGTTGATGTTGACTTATGTGCTAATCAGACATATTTGGTTGCGGCGTGACTGCCAGCTAATCGATGCTAACATGCTATGCTAATCGACGCTAACATGCTATTTACCGGCGGTGCTAAAGCAGACATGGCACAGAGATGTATGGATAACCTGCAGATGCATTTGCAACGATAAAGTCAACGAAATCACAAAGGTGGGTTTTGTTGATGTTGACTTATGTGCTAATCAGACATATTTGGTTGCGGCGTGACTGCCAGCTAATCGATGCTAACATGCTACGCTAATCGACGCTAACATGCTATTTACCGGCGGTGCTAAAGCAGACATGGCACAGAGATGTATGGATAACCTGCAGATGCATTTGCAACGATAAAGTCAACAAATTCACAAAGGTGAGTTTTGTTGATGTTGACTGCCAGCCAATCGATGCTAACATGCTACGCTAATCGATGCTAACATGCTATTTACCGGCGGTGCTGAAGCAGACATGGCACAGAGATGTATGGATAACCTGCAGATGCATTTGCAGCTATATTACGTTTCCTTCCACCCACATTTAATGCGAAAAAAACACATACCAATCGAAGGATTTAAGTTGCTCCATTGTCACGAGATGCAAAAGTCCTGATCGTTTGGTCCGCAGATTTTACCGGCGATGCTAACGCAGCTATTCGGCCATGCTATGGCTATGAATAGTGTCAACAGCTATTCGCTCATAAGTGTCAGTTTCTTCTTCAATACTTTCATACTCCAACCATCCGTTTCAATACATGCGTAATGTGTTGTATCGCTTAAGCCGCTGAAATCCGAGTCTGAATCCGAGCTAATGTCGCTATATCTTGCTGTGCTATTCGCCATTGTTTGTTTACATTGGCAGCACTGTATGACGTTACAGGGAAATGGATAGTCGCATTGCAAACAGCGAAAATCAAGCACTTTAAAGCTTTTTTTAGGGATATTCCGGGACCGGTAAAATTTTGAAAAAAACTTCAAAAAATACAACAAGCCACTGGGAACTGATTTTTATTGTTTTTAACCCTTTCGAAATTGTGATAATGTTCTCCTTTAAAAAAAAAAAAAAAAAAAAATGCACGGTCAAAACAAAGTTTAGGATATTTTAAATGAGCTAGCTAACCTACAGTCTTTCTGAATGAAATAGTCTGACATTCTCCATCAATTTTAATTCTATTAACTTTTTATGAACTTTACTATAAATTCCTCACAGAGCGGTTTTCAACTAAAATATAAATATCAAATCTATGAACTAGAATATAAATATTATAAATTATGAATACATTTTCACAGGGGTACACTTTCATCAAGAGAGCTTTATTTTTGAAAACCTCATGAAAACACATTTACACAAAAGTGTATGATGCTACAGAAAACCTCATGAAAACACATTTACACACACAAGTGTATGATCCTGCAGGAAACCTCATGAAAACACATTTACACACACAAGTGTATGATCCTGCAGGAAACCTCATGAAAACACATTTACACACACAAGTGTATGATGCTGCAGGAAACCTCATGAAAACACATTTACACACACAAGTGTATGATCCTGCAGGAAACCTCATGAAAACACATTTACACACACAAGTGTATGATCCTGCAGGAAACCTCATGAAAACACATTTACACACAAGTGTATGATGCTGCAGGAAACCTCATGAAAACACATTTACACATAAGTGTATGATGCTGCAGGAAACCTCATGAAAACACATTTACACACACAAGTGTATGATCCTGCAGGAAACCTCATGAAAACACATTTACACACAAGTGTATGATGCTGCAGGAAACCTCATGAAAACACATTTACACACACAAGTGTATGATCCTGCAGGAAACCTCATGAAAACACATTTACACACACAAGTGTATGATCCTGCAGGAAACCTCATGAAAACACATTTACACACACAAGTGTATGATCCTGCAGGAAACCTCATGAAAACACATTTACACACAAGTGTATGATGCTGCAGGAAACCTCATGAAAACACATTTACACATAAGTGTATGATGCTGCAGGAAACCTCATGAAAACACATTTACACACACAAGTGTATGATCCTGCAGGAAACCTCATGAAAACACATTTACACACAAGTGTATGATGCTGCAGGAAACCTCATGAAAACACATTTACACACACAAGTGTATGATCCTGCAGGAAACCTCATGAAAACACATTTACACACAAGTGTATGATGCTGCAGGAAACCTCATGAAAACACATTTACACACACAAGTGTATGATCCTGCAGGAAACCTCATGAAAACACATTTACACACACAAGTGTATGATCCTGCAGGAAACCTCATGAAAACACATTTACACACACAAGTGTATGATCCTGCAGGAAACCTCATGAAAACACATTTACACACAAGTGTATGATGCTGCAGGAAACCTCATGAAAACACATTTACACATAAGTGTATGATGCTGCAGGAAACCTCATGAAAACACATTTACACACACAAGTGTATGATCCTGCAGGAAACCTCATGAAAACACATTTACACACAAGTGTATGATGCTGCAGGAAACCTCATGAAAACACATTTACACACACAAGTGTATGATCCTGCAGGAAACCTCATGAAAACACATTTACACACACAAGTGTATGATCCTGCAGGAAACCTCATGAAAACACATTTACACACACAAGTGTATGATCCTGCAGGAAACCTCATGAAAACACATTTACACACAAGTGTATGATGCTGCAGGAAACCTCATGAAAACACATTTACACATAAGTGTATGATGCTGCAGGAAACCTCATGAAAACACATTTACACACACAAGTGTATGATCCTGCAGGAAACCTCATGAAAACACATTTACACACAAGTGTATGATGCTGCAGGAAACCTCATGAAAACACATTTACACACACAAGTGTATGATCCTGCAGGAAACCTCATGAAAACACATTTACACACACAAGTGTATGATGCTGCAGGAAACCTCATGAAAACACATTTACACACACAAGTGTATGATCCTGCAGGAAACCTCATGAAAACACATTTACACACACAAGTGTATGATCCTGCAGGAAACCTCATGAAAACACATTTACACACACAAGTGTATGATCCTGCAGGAAACCTCATGAAAACACATTTACACACAAGTGTATGATGCTGCAGGAAACCTCATGAAAACACATTTACACATAAGTGTATGATCCTGCAGGAAACCTCATGAAAACACATTTACACACACAAGTGTATGATCCTGCAGGAAACCTCATGAAAACACATTTACACACACAAGTGTATGATCCTGCAGGAAACCTCATGAAAACACATTTACACACAAGTGTATGATCCTGCAGGAAACCTCATGAAAACACATTTACACACAAGTGTATGATGCTGCAGGAAACCTCATGAAAACACATTTACACATAAGTGTATGATGCTGCAGGAAACCTCATGAAAACACATTTACACACACAAGTGTATGATCCTGCAGGAAACCTCATGAAAACACATTTACACACACAAGTGTATGATCCTGCAGGAAACCTCATGAAAACACATTTACACACACAAGTGTATGATCCTGCAGGAAACCTCATGAAAACACATTTACACACAAGTGTATGATGCTGCAGGAAACCTCATGAAAACACATTTACACATAAGTGTATGATCCTGCAGGAAACCTCATGAAAACACATTTACACACACAAGTGTATGATGCTGCAGGAAACCTCATGAAAACACATTTACACACAAGTGTATGATGCTGCAGGAAACCTCATGAAAACACATTTACACACACAAGTGTATGATCCTGCAGGAAACCTCATGAAAACACATTTACACACACAAGTGTATGATCCTGCAGGAAACCTCATGAAAACACATTTACACACACAAGTGTATGATCCTGCAGGAAACCTCATGAAAACACATTTACACACAAGTGTATGATGCTGCAGGAAACCTCATGAAAACACATTTACACATAAGTGTATGATGCTGCAGGAAACCTCATGAAAACACATTTACACACACAAGTGTATGATGCTGCAGGTATTTAACATGTTACCGTGCTCCCACTGATGGTTTAACCTGGTGCAGAAAAGCAAATAAACAATAAGAATCAACCTGCAAAACCCAGTCCAGATTAGCAGCAGGTACAGTATAAAATCAGAGACAGTTGTTGTTTAGGAAAATGAGCATATCCGCCTTCTCAGGCAGAATGTGTGAGCGTTCTGGACGGATAGTGTCTCCTGTCCAAGACGGGACACGCATTTATTTGTACTCTATGAACTCGGAGGTGCCTCATCATGTTCGACGTGCACCCTCCTAAGCACCAAACAGTCCTGTCGCACGTGTTACATTTCGCTGATATTTAATTTTTTTTTAGTAAAATAAAGCCACACTTTCGACCGTCGACGCCCGCTATCATAGGCTCGGCTATGCTAACACTTCCGGCGGTGGGCTCTTCTTCGTTGGTGTTCAGCGGCCTCTTCTTCCGGGTCGGCGGACTTATTATTTTTTTCCGGTCGGCGGACTGGGTATCGAAACTAGGAATCGAAATTTAAACTTTAGAACGATTCCAGGAGAACCGGAAAGTTGTCCCGGTTCCAATCGATACTCGATACCCAACCCTAATTGTTACTATAACAATCTACAAGATTAATATAGGTTGCCTCTCTCTCTTCCCCTCCATCTTTCGGTATTCCTTTATTTTATTTTTTTTAAATTTTTTATTATTTTGTTAATCTTTTTAGTTATTTTGTATACGTATTGTTGCATTTGAACAACTGTATTGTTGATAATAGAGGTAAACTATTAGTATTGTTCATGATCAATACTGCTTTTTCTATTGGTATTTGTATTGCTCCAGTTTTAGTGTAAAAATGCTCATTGTCCTTTCTATATTATTATTTATTTCACTAACTGTTTTTTTGCTATCACTTTTACGATCATATTTGTACATACCGTATGTGCTGGTGTTGTTTTATTGTTGTTGTTTTTGTTGTTATTGTTGTGTTGCTGCTGTTGTTTTTATCTCTCTTTCTAATCCCCCTCTTATCCCCACAATTTCCCCCTCTGTCTTCCTTTTTTTCTCTTTCTATCCCCTCAAGTCAAGTCAGCTTTATTTGTCAATTTCTTTACATGTAAAGACATACAAAGGAATCAAAATTTAGTTTTGCACTCTCCCATGCGTACATAAAAAAAGAAAATACAACAGTAAAGTGCAACGTAAATATGTCTACCTACTGAAATTACAATATATTTAGTTCCTGTTGTTTTTAAATAGGATATGGCTGTAAACAATGAGTGTTTCATCAGTAATGCAAATACTTATGATATAGCGGCAGATGTGTGCAATTTCGCATAGTCATTTTTTCCGTGGGTCATGGGGTTTAGAGTTCAGGTTGTTCCGGGGAGGGGGATTTCAAAGTCCTGACAGCCTGTTGGATCGGGCTGAGAATTGAAGGGGGGGGGGGTTCAGCAGCCTAACAGCCTGGTGGTGAAAGCTGTTGGTGAGTCTGGTGGTGCGAGAGCGGAGGCTCTTGTAGCTTCGTCCAGAGGGGAGGAGGCTGAACAGGTTGTGTGCAGGGTGGCTTGCGTCACTCACAATTGTGAGTGCTTTGCGGGTGAGGCGGGTGGTGTATAAGTCCTGATGAGATGGGAGTGGTGCATCAATGATTTTCCCAGCTGTTTTCACGATGCGCTGCAGGTCTCTTCTGTTGTGTTGAGTGTAGCTCCCGCCCCACACAGTGATGCAACTAGAAAGGATGCTTTCAATGGTGCCTTTGTAAAAAGTGGTCAGGATGGGTGGTGGAGCACTTGCCCGCTTTAGTTTTCGCAGGAAGTAGAGGCGCTGTTGGGCCTTCTTCACCAGTGATGCGGTGTTGGTAGTCCATGACAGGTCCTCACTGATGTGCACCCCCAGGAATTTGGTGCTCCTTACTCTCTCCACTGCAGCACCACCGATGGTCAGTGGCAGGTGTTGAGTGTGGCCTCTCTGGAAATTGACAACAATCTATTTGTCTTGCTGACATTCAGCAAGAGATTGTTGTCCCTGCACCACGTGGTCAGGAGGTCCACTTCTTCCCTGTAGTGAGTCTCGTCGCCCTTGGTGACGAGACCCACCAGAGTTGTTTCGTCCGCAAACTTAACGAGGTGGTTGGAGCTGTAGGTTGGTGTGCAGTCATGTGTCAGTAGAGTGAAGAGCAGAGGACTGAGCACACAGCCTTGTGGGGCCCCTGTGCTCAGGGTGATGGAGCTTGAGGTGTTGTTACCAACACGTACTGCTTGTGGCCTCTGACTAAGGAAGTCGAGCAGCCAATTGCAGAGTGAGATGCTGAGGCCCAGTTTGCCAAGTTTGTAGGTGAGTTGTTGTGGTATTATGGTGTTGAATGCTAAACTGAAATCTATGAACAGCATTCTCACATGAGTGTTTCTGATCCAGGTGGGTGAGGGCTGGGTGGAGGGCAGACCATATTGCATCCTCTATTGATCGTCTGGCTCGGTATGCAAATTGGAAGGGGTCCAAGGTGGGGGGGAAGATGGATTTGATATGTGACATGACCAACCGTTCGAAGCTTTATATGATGATGGATGTCAGTGCCACAGGACGGTAGTCGTTAAAACTTCACGGGGATGATGTCTTTGGCACAGGTATGATAGTGGCGGATTTGAAGCATGTGGGGACAATGGCTTGCTTCAGAGAGGTGTTAAAGATGTCTGTAAAGACGTCCTTCAGCTCCTCTGCACAATCCTTCAGCACACTACCGGAGATGTTGTCTGGCCCTGCTGCCTTCCGGATCTTGATGGTAGAGAGTGTTCTCTTTACGCTGGCAGCAGACAGGCACAGGGACTGTTCGTGTAGAGGGGGTGTGGTTTTCTGTGAGCGAGTGTTGTTTTGTGCATCGAAACGTGCAAAGAAGCGGTTCAGGTTGTTGAGCAGAGAGGTGTCGCTGTCGCAGCTCTGTGAGAGGGGCTTGTAGTCCGTGATGGCCTGAATGCCCTGCCATAGGCTCTGTGCATCTCTGCTGTCCTTGAAGTGGGAGGTTATCTTCTTTGTGTGGTCCTGTTTTGCTTTTCTGATGCCTCAGGACAGGTTGGCTCGCGCTGTTCTCAAGCCAGATCCATCTCCATCTCTGAAGGCCTTGTCTCTGGCTCTCAGCAGCCTGTGGACCTCCCCTGGCAACCATGGCATCTGGTTGGCCCGAATGATAATGTTTTTTGTGTGGGTCACATCATCCATGCACTTGGTAATGTAGGAGGTCAAAATGTCTGCGTACTCCTCAATGTCTGTGTTGTTATTGTGGGTGGCTGCTTGTTTAATAATTTCCCAGTCTGTTGTGTCGAAGCAATCTTGAAGAGCAGAGGAGGCCCCCTCTGGCCACACTCTTATCTGCTTCGGAACCGGTTTGGTGGCTTTCACTCTTTGTCTGTATGCTAGCGTTAGCGTAATTGATATGTGGTCAGAGAGGCCGATGTGGAGGAGGGGAGTGGCTTTGTAATCTCCTTTGTGTGAAGTGTAAACCATGTCCAAAGTGTTATCCCCCCTGGTTGGGAAGTGAACATGCTGATGACATTTCGGCAAAACAGTCTTGAGATGAGCATGATTAAAATCTCCGGCAAGAATGGTGAAACCATCTGGATGTGCTGTTTGTTGTTCACTGATGGCTTGGTACAGTTCATGAAGTGCAGCGTTTCTATCACTGTTGTTGCTAGTGGGAGGGATGTAAACAGCAACTAGTAGGATTTGCTGTCATCTCCCTGGGCAGATAGAAAGGACGGCACTTCACGATTATAAACTCCGCCAGTGGTGAGCAGTGTTTGTATACCACCGTGGCGTCCCGGCACCACACATCACGGATGTAAACACAGATCCCTCCGTTTACGAGCGCCCTGTCCGCTCGGTAGCATGCTAGCGGCTCCAGTTGTACAGCTGAGTCGGTAATGTTGCCATTAAGCCATGTTTCAGTGAAAACAAACACACATCAGTTACTCACTTTCCGATTTGTTGTCCTCAGCAGTCGTATGTGATCCATTTTATTGTCCAGTGATCGTACGTTTGCCAAAAGGATAGATGGTATAGATGGGCGAGTTGGACTAGCCACTAGCCTCGCTCGGATGCCTCCACGCTTGCCTCTCTTCCTCATCCTTGCACACCGCTTCCGATGCCTCCTTCTTCGGGGAGGGTTAGCAGGTGGTGTGGTAGCACTCCCGCGGAGTAGTCCAAGCTCTCTTAGCATCTTTGTGTCGCGTTCTAAAACATGGCAGGTCTTGATTTTTCGGATATTTGACAAAGCCTGCGGACTGTACTTGTATTCCAATGTAGGCTGACGGGAAAATCATTTTGACAAAAACTCTAACGAACAAAATACCGCACGGTCGGGAGAGCGAGGGGTCGCTGCGTCTACACGCGCCGCCATCTTAGATAATTTGGCTGCACCAAATGATAATATAAATACATTTATTGAAGTCAAATTCAAATAAGGCAACAAGAGAAATATGCTACACTTCTCTTTTGTAAAGTAAATCTGAACAGCCGATATGGACACCTACATCAACTATATGATTTGCCTGAGAAGCTGGACAGGACAAAAAAAAAAAAAGGAAGGAAGCACAGTATTGCATTTAATTTTTATACAGATGACTGCCAGATCTACTTTCCCATGGCACAAAATAACACGGTCCAACGTCTCATTGACTGCCTGCACGGCATTAAAGTCTGGCTTTCAGTTAACTTCCTGAACCTAAATGAAAACAAAACAGAACTTTTGTTGTTTAGTCCAAGTCGCTCTCCTTCCCCTCGGCACTTAGGACTACTTTATGTAGGCATTTATCTCGACTCGTCTTGACTACTGCAACGCCCTGAACGTAGGCATTAGCCAGGCCTCCCTCGCCTGCCTGCAGCTCGTGCAGAACTCTGCTGCTCGCCTGCTAACACAGACCCACAGTCGTGAGCACATCACCCCCATACTAGCGTCCCTTCACTGGCTCCCTGGGCTCTACCGAATCAACTATACTACTATATCTACTATTTGTTTTCAAATGTCTAGGGGCGGTTTAGCTCGGTTGGTAGAGTGGCCGTGCCAGCAACTTGAGAGTTGCAGGTTCGATTCCCGCTTGTGCCATCCTAGTCACTGCCGTTGTGTCCTTGGGCAAGACACTTTACCCACCTGCTTCCAGTGCCACCCACACTGGTTTGAATGTAACTTAGATATTGGGTTTCACTATGTAAAGCGCTTGAGTCACTAGAGAAAAAGCGCTATATAAATATAATTCACTTCACTAAACAACTTCGCTCCAACATATATCTCCGACCTCCTTCAGCCTTGCTGCCACTCCCCCCCCCCCCCCGCCCCCAATCCCTAAGATCGGTGGGGGCAGTAACGTCAGCTGCTGTTGACGGTCCCTGACACAAGGCTGAAGCTTAGAGGTGACAGAGCTTTCGCCGCTGCTACTCGCAAGCTCTGGAACAACTTACCTTTGAGTGTTAGACAAGCCTCCTTTCTTCCTGTATTTAAATCACTCTTAAAAACACACTTTTATTCCATGGCCTTTAACATTCTGTGATCTCCATCCTGCTATGGCATCCCATTATGCACCTGCTGTGAACCTGTTTCTATGTTTTATTTATGTATTTATTTGTTATTGTGCTTTGTTTGTGTTGTGTTGTGTTGTGTTTGCTAGTTTCCCTTGTGTTATCTTTTAACCTGCCTATTGTACAGCACTTTGTGGTAAATATTAAATATGCTTTATAAGTAAAGTCGATTTGATTTGATTTGAGCAAAGCTGGAATTTTCTAAAGAATGTTTGTTTTTCTCCTGTCCCACAGACGTTGAAGAAGAACCTCTACCCCATGAGCAGGAGGAGGAACCACAGTCACCCCACATACACGAGGAAGAAGAGGTACCACATTACCAACACATTAAAGAGGGAAGAGAGGAGGCACATCCCCCCCACATTAAAGAGGAAGACGAGACGCCACAGACCCATAATGTTAAACTGACCCTTCACATTAAAGGGCAAGCGGAGGACCCACTGATCTTACACATCAAAAAATGCAGAAGAGGGCCCACTGACCTCTCACATTAAAAAGGAAGAGGAGGACCTATTGACCCCCTGCTTTAAAGAGGAAGAGGATGTCCAAGAGCCGCCGCACATTAGAGAGGAAGAGGAGGAAGAGGGCATCAGTCAGCCTAAATGGTTGGAGGAGTTCCCAGTGACTGGTGTCCCTGTGAAGAGTGAAGATGATGAGGTGAAAGGTGAAAGTGAGGAGAGGGGAGGGGGGGAGCCTCCAAGCAGCAGCTCAACACAACACATGACAACAGAAGCTGATGGAGACCACTGTGGAGGATCACAAGCAGACAAGCTCTTAGCTCCACTATCAGATAGTGAGGACACAACGTCACACTCTCCTGACACTGATGATGAAGACTCTAAAGATGATAAGACATGTCACACTGACAACACTCACTTCACATGTTCTCACTGTCACAAAACCTTTAAATACCATAGTTCTCTGAAATTACACATAAGATCACACACTGGAGAAAAACCTTTTTCTTGTTCACTCTGTAGTAAAGGTTTTACACAACGTCAAAATGTGAAAGAACACATGAGAACACACACTGGAGAAAAACCTTTTTCTTGCTCAGAATGTGGTAAAGGTTTTGTTCTCAGTAAACATTTGAAAGTACACATGAGAACACACACTGGAGAAAAACCTTATGTCTGTTCAATCTGTGGTAAAGGTTTTGTAGAAAGTCGCAATTTGAAAGTACACATGAGAACACACACTGGTGAAAAACATTTTATCTGTTCAATCTGTGGTAAAGGTTTTGCACAAAATCAACATATGAAAAGACATATGAGAACACACACTGGTGAAAAACCTTTTTCCTGTTCAACCTGTGGTAAAAGTTTTACAAGAAGTGCAGATGTGAAAGGACACACTAGAACACACACTGTTGAAAAATCACATTCCTGTTCAATCTGCGACAGAAGTTTTGGTCAACGGTCAGCACTTGTAGCACACATGAGAAGACACCCATGAGAGAAAGTGTTGAGTTGCAGTGTGTGTGGTGAAAGATTGTCTTCTAAGTACCAGTGTAAGAAACACAAGTGTGCTGGTGAGAACAGCAGCAGCAAATGAAACTGCAGGATTTGAAATAAACTGTCCAGACTTTCATTTTGACTTTCTAACAACATCAGCACATATAACATGTGTGACATTGTTGTTTGTCTAACAATCTGTTTAATATGCTTCTACATGTACAGATTAGATATATTTGTATTAATGCTTTTTTCAGTCAAGTACATGCATTAATCTGCAACTTTGTGTTCTTTTTTTAAACATTGGACAGAACAATTTGACTGAAAAGTTGAAAGTAAACAGTACAGGGGCATATTTGACATACATTAAAAAATGTAAGTGTATATATATATATATATATATATATATATATATATATATATATATTCATCATACAGTATTAGACTTATGCATAATAGTGTTTTTAAAGGTGTTTGAATTATTGAAGTGTGACATATTTTTTATTTGTAATTGTTAATAATCCCATAGATTATCACCTTTATATGATATACATATGTACTGGTTCACATCTGAAACATCTTCTGGACCACTTCAGGAAGCATATTATTATTTACTTTATACATCATTTGAACAGTTGTTTTTTTAATACAATTTTAAAATGTGTAACTTTATGAATTATTTGTTGGGTCTCTATAGTCAATTTTATTAATTGTCTTTCTTACACTCTGTAACTGTTGCTACTAGTAATTATTGTAATTTGTTTTATTTCTCTAAAAACAGAATAAGTTAAGTTCATAAAAGGGGATTTAAATAAAAATGTATAAAAGTTCATAAGAAGGCTTTATTTAAGTTACTATGGTTAAAAATGTCATTGCATGCCTTTTTGTTGGGTTTGTGGGCATGTGTTTGTTTTGAAGTGTCTCGATTGGTCTGTGAAGGGATATAAGGAAGCTACTTCCGGGTATGAGGAACATCTGTTTGATGCAATGAGAAGGAAGAAAGAGAGCGACTGATGGTAACAAGGACTAAAAAGTGTCACAAGGACTTTCAGCGTTTGGGCTATGACAGCCAGAAGATCACCATTTCCTCCTAAAAGAAGCATGCAGGCCAACGAGGTATTTGTCATTTGTGTTTGTGTTTTACTTCGGTAAAATGTTTGAGCCACATGCTGTGCATGTTATTTTTACATTTGTAACGTGCTTTATTTTATTAACAGTTTTCACGGTGAATTGAAGGGAAAGGAAGCCTTCAATAAATCAGTCAAAGAAAGCCATTGTGTCAGTGCTATGTGGAGGGAGTTACAGTGAAAACTCGCACTGTTCAAGACGCAGTGGACAACGCTGAGACTGTCGGCAACATTAAAGAACCTGGGCAGCTGTGACGTCATCAGCACGGAGCAGAGGAGACACACACACACACACACACAAAAGGAAGACACAGGCAATCACAGCGTTTTCAGTAGGCTGTTAAGAAGCCAATAAGGAACACTGGACACTAAAAGAGTGATTAAGAAGAGACTGAAATGTATGAAGATAATGTGGAGTGTGTGGTAAACGTCTGGACTTATCTGATCATTTAATTTAAGTTAAAAGAACCTTGTCATGCAAGAGACATTTAAAAGGGCGTTTTGCTAAATAAGTGAAAGTAGGCTGTTGGCCATTTAACTTAATATTGAAGCTTTTCCATGTTCTTTAATATTTTCCAATTGCCTTTACATGCATATATTTAAGTTTTGAAGTGATATAAACTGCATATATTTTGAGTGTTTTGCAAAGTGATATTCAAAGATTTAATTTAAACATTTCTATTTGTTTAAGCTCTAAGGAATTCACATTTAAGGTATCTACAATTATTGATATGTGAATAGGACGAATTCATCCAAGGGTGATTTAAAAAAAAATCTATTGCTAATATTTTCTGTTGATACATATTGGACAATTTAAAAACCTTTAAAAGTGTGTTTAATTTTATTGATTAAAAAATGTCAAAGTCAGGTGAGCCTACAGAACAGGTAAGGGACAGTGACAGGGACAGGGAAGATGTCCTCCTGACACCTGTACAGGCTTATGAGAGTGGTGCTGAAGAGGAAAAGCAGCAAGAGGAAAATCAAGAGCTGAGGAGAGGTACAAGACTAAGAACTCTAACAGAAAAGGGTAAAGGAATGCTAATGATGAAAATCAACACACTTCAGTTCAAGTTCAACGCCAGTTATGGAAGATGGAGAGCTCAAGCTAAAGCTGTTAAGACGCCATTATCATCAAAATAACTTTTGGATGAGTCATTGGTTGATTCCATTATTGGTGAAATCAAACGTCTTTCTGCAGTTGTCACTAGTGCTTATGAAGAGCTACGCCAAGTTTCAACTCAAGAACAGGAAACGCGACGAAAAGTTGACACATGTACACAGACATCTGCTTTCATTCTCTCTGTATAGCTACAAGCCGTCTGGATAGAAATATTCCAGAAGAGGAGCCAGAATGGCCAGAAGCTGGTTCTATATTTAACTCAACTTGTAAAAGCTCTGTCATGTCTATTTTGAAAGGCTACACAGGGCAAGGAAGCACCAAATCTTCTGTGGGTCGCCAAGAAGCTGCTGCAAGCCAAGCTGTTCTAAAAGTGCTACAAGAGCAAGAAAGAAAACAATTGGAATTAAATATTCTTGAAGAAGAAGCTAGAAAGAAGATAGCTGAACAAGAAGCAGCAGCCCGAAAGTGTCGCTTACAGCAAGAAGAAGATGAAGTGAGGCGAAGAATACAGAGAGAAGAAGAGGAAGCTGAAATAAAAGCTCAATTAGAAGAAGAACATATAGCTCTACAAAGAACTCTAGAGGAAAAACAGAGAAAGATAAAGAAATTGGAGACAGTGAAAAGTCTTAATGCAGCAAATGCGAGAATGCTGATATATGACCAAGGGAGTGTCAAAGAAGAGCGGAGTGACAAGTTAGGAGATGATTTTGAAGAAGATGACCAAGTATCTGCATCCTCAAGTCATCTGTCTACACATAGGTCTTCCATATCAAAAGTTAAGAAAACCTCCAATGACAGTACGGCAGAGCTCGTTAAGATGCTAGCAGGTGCTTTAAGTGTCAACAGAATCCCAAATCCCAAACCTCCAACATTCAGTGTGGATCCATTGAAGTATAGTGACTGGAAACTATCTTTTCAAGTTTTGATAGACCAGAAGAACATACAAGAGAATGAGAAGATATACTACCTACGAAGATACATAGGTGGTCAAGCCAAGAAAGCCCCTGACGGTTACTTCCTGCTCGGAACTGAATCTGCCTATACTGCTGCATGGGAGATTCTGGAGGAGCGATACGGAAACCCATTTACAATTGCAAAAGCATACAGAGACAAGCTCCAAGCGTGGCCTAAGATTGGTTCTAAGAATAGTCTTGAGCTCCGAGAGTTCACAGATTTTCTTCGCAGTTGTGAGGCTGCCATGGTTAACATCAAGGCATTGGAGATCCTGAATGACTGTAATGAAAACAGGAAGATCCTTTCTAAGATACCAGATTGGCTGATCGCACCTTGGAATTGAAAGGTTATGGAAATGGAACAAAGGAAAAAACAATTCCCCTCTTTCAGTCATTTTGTCAGATTTCTAACATGGGAAGCTAAAGTCGCCTGCAACCCTATCACTTCAGTGCAGTCACTAAAATCAAGTGATACGGACAAGTCAAGGTCCCAAAGACTACAAAGCTTTGGAGCAAAGACGTTGAACACAAGTTCTAATGAAAAGACACTGACAAGTTTCAATGAAAAGACTACAACCTCCAAGGAAAAGAATGTCATGACATGCATTTTCTGTGAAAGGAACAATCATACATTACATAAATGCAGGAAGTTCATAGAGAAAGCTGTGGCGGACAGAGTCAAGTTCATCCAAGCTGAATGTTTATGCTTTGGTTGTCTTCAGTTTGGACACCGCTCAAACAACTGCAGCAATAGGAGTGTTTGCGACACATGCGAAAAGAAACATCCAACTTGTCTGCATGAGGAGCGAACCAAAGATGAACAAAAGCCACCGCAAGCCAAGCCAAGTACAATTCAAGAACATCCTAATGAAATATTACCTCAAGCACCCCAAAACAAAGAAAGAACCAAAGACGCTACTTCATGTACAGTAATACTTCAAAAAGCTAACATACAAACGGCTGCAATAATCCCAGTCTGGCTTTCATCCACAACTCAACCAACCCAAGAGGTCCTTGTGTATGCTCTGTTGGATTCTCAAAGCGATACAACTTTCATTCTGAGTGAAGTAGCAGATGCGTTGGAAGTGGACAAAGAGCAAGTCAAGCTTAAGCTTTCTACAATGACTGCAAGAATTACAGTAGTGAGCTCCCAAAAAGTAACCAACCTGCAAGTAAGAGGCTTTTATTCAGGTGAGAAGATTGCCTTACCACCAGTCTACACACGTGAGTTCATTCCGGCGAACAGAACTCATATACCTACAGGTGAAACCGCAAAAGCATGGTCCCATCTAGAGCATCTCCAAGATGAGATACCACCTCTGCAAGACTGCGGAGTAGGTTTGCTCATCGGGTACAATTGCTCACAAGCCTTACTTCCCAGGGAAGTTGCATCTGGCAAAGAAAACCAGCCCTACGCCCAGCGTACAGACCTTGGATGGAGTATTATTGGTAACCAGAATCCCTACGTAGACTACAACGATGCCATCAGAGTCAGCCATCGCATTGTAGTGAGACAAGTGACACCAAGTCTGAAGCCTTATGTCATCCTCACGGGACCAAAGTTTCTCTGGCAAACACAACTACCCAAAAGAGAGTGCACGGTGGGAGAAATCAAGGAAGATGATCCTGAACTCCGCAAAGCTGTCGTGTGTAACACCAATGCAGAAGAAGATAGATCATTGCTGAATCGCCTGGAGAAATTCTCTGATTGGTCAAGAGTGGTAAGAGCAATTGTCAGATTGAAACGATGTGGAAAAGAACACAAAGGTGTGAAACAAAGAACTAATGAAAGTACAAGTCTGGAAGAAAGAAAAGAAGCAGAACTTGCTATCATCAAGCTAGTTCAAGCAGAAGTATTCTCAGATGAGATAAAGAGCTTGGAACTTAAGAAAGCAGTTTTCAAGACTAAAGACAGTAAACTGTGCAAGTTAAATCCATTCTTGGATGAAGAAGGCATCTTAAGAGTGGGAGGCCGCTTGAGTCAAGCTGCATTGCATCCACACGTAAAGCATCCGGCATTACTCCCAAAGAGCAGCCATATCATAGCCTTGCTTATCAAGCACTTCCAAGAGAAGGTGCATCGTCAAGGACGATGAACGAACTGCGAGCCAATGGATGGTGGGTCCAAGGATGCAGCAGTGCCGTCTCGTCACACATTTTCAAATGTGTCAAGTGTCGAAAGTACAGAAGGAGTACTGAAGAACAGATAATGGGTGACTTACCTGAAGATAGAACAGAGACTACTCCACCTTTCACTTACACCGGCATAGACTGCTTTGGTCCGATCCATGTTAAAGATGGAAGGAAGGACATGAAAAGATCTGGTCTCATACTTACGTGTCTATGCTCAAGAGCCATACACATTGAAGTCGTTGATGATATGACAACTGATGCGTTTATCAACGCTTTAAGAACATTCATTGCCATAAGACGAAATGTTCTTCAGCTAAGATGCGACCAAGGCAACAATTTTGTTGGTGCAAGGAAAGAGTTTGCTGAACTCAGGACAGGAATGAATCCAGAAAGAGTGAAGGCTCTCGGATGCGAGTTTCTTATGAACCCGCCAGCGGCGAGTCACATGGGCGGCATATGTGAGAGGCAAATTAGAACAATAAGAAGTGTTCTTACGGCTGTTCTTGACCAGTCGGCGCAAAGGCTCGACAGTACCTCACTACGAACAGTTCTGTATGAGGTTATGGCCATCATTAACAGTAGACCACTTACTGCTGAACACTTAAAGGGGAACATTATCAGCAGACCTATGTAAGCGTCAATATATACGGTGCAAAAAAAAACCATTCATTTTTTTAACCGATTTCCGAACTCTAAATGGGTGAATTTTGGCGAATTAAACGCCTTTCTGTTTATCGCGCTGGAAGCGATGACGTCAGAATGTGACGTCGCCGAGGTAACACACCCACCATTTTCATTTTCAACACATTACAAACACCGGGTCTCAGCTCTGTTATTTTCTGTTTTTTTGACTATTTTTTGGAACCTCGTGGGTGTGTTGTCGGAGGGTGTAACAACACTAACAGGGAGGGATTCAAGTTGCACCACTGGCCCGAAGATGCCAAAGTGTCTGCCGCCAGACCCCCATTGAATGTGCCAGAGTGTCTCCACATTTTACCGGCGATGCTAAGGCAGACATGGCACAGAGATGTATGGATAACCTGCAGATGCATTTGCAACCATAAAGTCAACGAAATCACAAAGGTGAGTTTTGTTGATGTTGACTGCCAGCTAATCGATGTTAACATGCTACGCTAATCGATGCTAACATGCTATTTACCGGCGGTGCTAAAGCAGACATGGCACAGAGATGTATGGATAACCTGTAGATGCATTTGCAACTATATTATGTTTCCTTCCACCCACATTTAATGCGAAAAAAACACTTACCAATCGACGGATTTAAGTTGCTCCAGTGTCAAAAGATGCGAAAGTCCTGATCGTTTGGTCCACACATTTTACCGGCGATGCTAACGCAGCTATTCGGCCATGCTATGGCTATGAATAGCGTCAATAGCTATTCGCTCAATAGCTTCAGTTTCTTCTTCAATACTTTCATACTCCAACCATCTGTTTCAATACATGCGTAATCTGTTGAATCGCTTAAGTCGCTGAAATCCGAGTTTAAATCCGAGATAATGTCGCTATATCTTGCTGTGCTATTCCCATTGTTTGTTTACATTGGCAGCACTGTGTGACGTCACAGGGAAATGGCCAGTGTCTTTGCAGAGAGTGAAAATAAGGCACTTTAAAGCTTTATTTTGGGATATTCCGAGACCGGTAAAATTTTGAAAAAAATTTCAAAAAATACAACAAGCCACTGGGAACTGATTTTTATTGTTTTTAACCCTTTTGAAATTGTGATGATGTTCCCCTTTAAATGACCCATCCGGACCAGAACCTTTAACCCCAAACCATATACTCACGATGAAGTCAACAATTATACTGCCCCCACCTGGAGAATTCGTAAGAGAAGATCTGTACCTTAAGAAGAGGTGGCGTCGAGTTCAGTATTTGGCCAATAAGTTTTGGACCCGTTGGAAAAGGGAATGTCTTCTGAATCTACAATCAAGGCAAAAGTGGCACAAGAACAGAAGGAATTTGAAGGTCCACGACATCGTCCTTCTGAAAGACGACCTGGCACCACGCAACAAATGGAAGCTGGCCAGAATCACCGATGTCTACCCAGGGTCAGATGGTAGGGTGAGGAAACTAAAACTGATGATAAAAAGGGAAAGCCTACAACTAAAACCGGGTTTCCTGACAGACCTGTACAGAAGGTGGTTATTCTGCTTGAAGCAGAGTGAGTTTAAGTTTCATGTTTTTGCTTGAGTGCAATTTCATTGTAAATGTATAAGAACAGAAGAAGTTTATTTTGTAGTTCAAAATGTTTAAAAGAAATCCCACATTAAGGTTTGTGTGATTTGGTGGGAGTGTAACTGTTGCGACTAATTATTATAATTTGTTTTATTTCTCTGAAAACAGAATAAGTTAATTTCATAAAAGGGAATTTAAACCAAAATGTATAAAAGTTCATAAGAAGGCTTTATTTATGTTACTATGGTTAAAAATGTCATTTCATGCCTTTTTCCCAAGTTTGTGGGCATACTTTTATTTTGAAGTGTCTCGTTTGGTTCTGTCAACGGATATAAGGAAGCTACTTCGGGTATGAGTGAACATTTGTTTGATGCAATGAGAAGGGAGAAAAAGAGCGACTGAACATAACAAGGACTTTCAGCGTTTGGGCTATAAGAGCCAGAAGATCACAATTTCCTCCTAAAAGAAGCATGCAGGCCAACGAGTTTTCACTGAGAATTGAAGGAAAGGAAGCCTTCAATAAAGTGGTTCAAGAAAGCCATTGTGTCAGTGCTATTTGGAGGGAGTTACACCTTTAAAGCTGAATATGTTTTTTACCATAGCTCAGCTTCACAATGCTGGAATATTGACTGCTGATATTAATATTCTTCTATTGTTTACAATATTACACTTTGCTCTTTTTCTTTACTCAAATGAACAGGATGAAAGTGTCTAATTGTCACTACTGAGTGTAACTATATATAATTATGTATATAATAATCTTCCATTCTTCACCTTCATTACCACTAGATTTAACTCTCATCTTATTTTATCCAGAGAGAACTTGACCATAAAAAAAGTTGGCTGCACATCAATAAACCGTCACTAAACATTAATGAAACTAAATATATCATATTTGGTGATTGTAAAAATTTAAACACAAATTATGATGGATAATATTGAAATGAAAGGAATAAAGGTAATCATATTTTTATGAGTTAATATAGATGATGAAGTAAGCTGGACACTACATGTAAGTCATATAAAGAAAACATTAAAAAATGGAGTACAATACAAAATTTAATAAAATACATATTTATAAATGAATAAATGGGTTGTACTTGTATAGCGCTTTTCTACCTTCAAGGTACTCAAAGCGCTTTGACACTACTTCCACATTTACCCATTCACACACACATTCACACACTGATGGAGGGAGCTGCCATGCAAGGCGCCAACCAGCAACCATCAGGAGCAAGGGTGAAGTGTCTTGCTCAGGACACAACGGACGTGACGAGGTTGGTACTAGGTGGGATTTGAACCAGTGACCCCCGGGTTGAGCACGGCCACTCTACCACTGCGCCACGCCGTCTATGAATCCTAACTACAATTATTGTACCCAACTTCAGTTGAAACATACATTGTTTATTGCATAAAAGTCTGGGGACATACATATAAAACAATCACACAACAATATTAATATTACAAAAGAGAGTAATAAAGATAAGTCATAGAATGAATTATAGAGACCCAACAAATGATTCATTAAGTCACACATTTTAAAAGTAAATGATCTTGTATAAAAGACAACTGTTCAAATGATGTATAAAGTAAATAATAATATGCTTCCTGAAGTGGTCCAGAAGATGTTTTTGTAAACCAGTAAATATGAACTAAGAGGGATTTATGTGTACTCAAAAGCAAAGGTATGAACACATGTAAAACAAATATGTACATCATATAAAGGAGTTCATCTATGGAATCATCTACAATTACAAAATAAAATATGTAACACTTCATTATTCAAAAAATCATATATACAACACTATTATGAATAAGTTTAAAAGTGAATTATGAATATATAAACATTAAATTTTTATTGTATGGAACGTCTTTTATGTAGTTTATTCTCACCTTTTTGGTGAAATTGTTCTGTTCATTTTAAAGTACACAAATGTGTATATTAACTCGTGTACAAACCGCGTTTCCATATGAGTTGGGAAATTGTGTGAGATGTAAATATAAATGGAAGACAATAATTTGCTAATCCTTTTCAACCCATATTCAATTGAATGCACTACAAAGACAACATATTTGATGTTCAAACTCCATCCATCCATTTCCTACCGCTTATTCCCTTTGGAGTCGCGGGGGGCGCTGGCGCCTATCTCAGCTACAATCGGGCGGAAGGCGGAGTACACACTGGACAAGTCGCCACCTCATCGCAGGGCCAACACAGACAGACAGACAACATTCCCACTCACATCCACACACTAGGGACCATTTAGTGTTGCCAATCAACCTATCCCCAGGTGCATGTCTTTGGAGGTGGGAGGGGCCTATCCCCAGGTGCATGTCTTTGGAGGTGGGAGGAAGCTGGATTACCCGGAGAGAAACTCCTAAACTTTATTTTTTTTTGCAAATGATAATTAACTTAGAATTTCACGGCTGCAACATGTGCCAAAGTAGTTGGGAAAGGGCATGTTCACCACTGTGTTACATCATCTTTTATTTTAACAACACTCAATAAACGGTTGGAAACTGAGGAAACTAATTGTTGAAGCTTTGAAAGTGGAATTCTTTCCCATTCTTGTTTTATGTAGAGCTTCAGTCATTCAACAGTCTGGGGTATCCGCTGTCGTATTTTACGCTTCATAATGCGCCACACATTTTCCATGGGAGACAAGTCTGGACTGCAGGCGGGCCAGGAAAGTACCCGCACTCTTATTTGTATGAAGCCACGCTGTTGTAACACTTGTCTTGCTGAAATAAGCAGGGGCGTCCATGATAACATTGCTTGGATGACATAAATGGTGCCTTCACAGATGTGTAAGTTACCCATGCCTCGGGCACTAATACACCCCCATACCATCACACATGTGTAAGTTACCCATGCCTCGGGCACTAATACACCCCCATACCATCACAGATGCTGGCTTTTGAACTTTGCGCCTACAACAATCCGAATGGTTATTTTCCTCTTTGTTCTGGAGGACACTGCGTCCTCTGTTTCCAAATATAATTTGAAATGTGGACTCGTCAGACCACAGAACACCTTTCCACTTTGTATTAGTCCATCTTAGGTGAGCTCGGGCCCAGCCAAACCGGCGGCGTTTTAGGATATTGTTGATAAATGGGTTTGGCTTTGCATAGTAGAGTTTTAACTTGCACTTACAGATGTAGCAACCAACTCTAGTTACTGACAGTGGTTTTCTGAAGGGTTCCTGAGCCCATGTGGTGATATCCTTTACACACTGATGTCGGTTTTTGATGCAGTACCGCCTGAGGGATCAAAAGTCTGTAATATCATCGCTTACGTGCAGTGATTTCTACTGATTCTCTGAACTTTTTGATGATTTTACGGACCGTAGATGGTAAAATCCCTAAATTCCTTGCAATAGCTTGTTGAGAAAAGTTGTTCTAAAACTGTTCGACAATTTGCTTACATATTGGTGACCCTCACCCCATCCTTGTTTGTGAATTACTTAGCACTTCATGGAAGCTGCTTTTATACTCAATCATGCCACCCACCTGTTCCCAATTAGCCTGCACACCTGTGGGATGTTCCATATAAGTGTTTGATGAGCATTCCTCAACTTTATCAGTAGTTATTGCCACCTTTCTCAACTTCTTTTTTCATGTGATGCCGGCAAGAAATTCTAAAGTTAATGATTATTTGCAAAAAAAAAAAGTTTATCAGTTTGTACATCAAATATGTTGTCTTTGTAGCATATTCAACTGAATATGGGTTGAAAATGATTTGCAAATCATTGTATTCCGTTTATATTTACATCCAACACAATTTCCCAACTCATATTGAACCGGGGTTTGTACTTGACTGAAATAAACACACTAATCTGAAGTGTTTAATCTATAAATGTTAGAATCATATTAACAAGATTGTGTTACACACACAACAATGATGTCACACATGTTATATGTGCTGATGTTGTTAGAAAGTCAAAATGAAAGTCTGGACAGTTTATTTCAAATCCTGCAGTTTCATTTGCTGCTGCTGTTCTCACCAGCACACTTGTGTTTCTTACACTGGTACTTAGAAGACAATCTTTCACCACACACACTGCAACTCAACACTTTCTCTCCTGGGTGTCTTCTCATGTGTACTGTACAAGCTTGTCGTTCATGAAAGCTTCTGTTGCAAATTGAACAGGAGTATGGTTTTTCACCAGAGTGCGTTCTCTCGTGTACTTTTAATCGCTGTCTTTCCATATAACTTTTGCCACATACTGAACATATAAAAGGTTTTTCACCAGTGTGTGTTCTCATGTGTACTTTTAATCTTTGATTTACAAGAAAACTTTTACCACATTCTGAGCAGGAAAAAGGTTTTTCTCCTGTGTGTATTCTCATGTGTATTTTTAACCTTTGATTTGTTTGAAAACTTTTGCCACATTCTAAGCAGGAAAAAGGTTTTTCTCCAGTGTGTATTCTCATGTGTGTTTTCAAAGTTTGCCTTCGAGTAAAATCTGTACCACAGATTGAACATGAAAAAGGTTTCTCTCCAGTGTGTGTTCTCATGTGTCTTTTCAAATAGCTAAGATATTTATAAGTTTTGTGACAGGTAGAACATGTGAAGTGAGTGTTGTCAGTGTGACATGTCTTATCATCTTTAGAGTCTTCATCATCAGTGTCAGGAGAGTGTGACGTTGTGTCCTCACTATCTGATAGTGGAGCTAAGAGCTTGTCTGCTTGTGATCCTCCACAGTGGTCTCCATCAGCTTCTGCTAAACTGCTGCTTGGAGGCTCCGCCTCTCTCTTCTCCACACACTCACCTTTGACCTCATCATCTTCACTCGTCACACTGATCAGGTGTCTCTTGTCTTCCTTTATGAAGTGGGGGGACAGCCGCTGTTTTTCCTCCACTTTAAAGTAGTGGGGCTGTGGCTCCTCTTCTTTCACGTGGAGGTACTGTGACTTCTTCTGCTTCATACTGGAGGACCCCTCCTGCTGCTCAGGTGGACGATATTTTTCACAGACATCTGCAGGACACAAGAAGACAAACACATGCTGGGATGGAAATAGATAAGATTTCACCAATTCAGATTTAATTTTCGATTCTGCTTTACGATTGGGTTATTTGTGGACTCACTTTTGCTTTCACATTCAGTAAAAAGGAGAAGAAACAGGTTGATTAGCATCAACTTTGACTAGTTGAGAAGTAACATGAGCCTACAAAGCCAACAGTGAGGTCTTAAAAGGCACAGATTTTAGGGGTCCTCCATGGGGGGCCAGAGGGCCCTAAGGACAATATTCTGCTATGAAAATATCTATAAAATAAAAATATTTTTGGCAAGAAATTAACAAAATACTACACGTTATTTTGTGGCAATTACAAAAGAATATCCAGTATAATTCTCAGGGCATTCAATCAATCACAACAGGACTGTTAAACTGAACATATTATACATACATATACATTATATAAAAAAATAAAAAAGGTATATATATGTGTGTATATATATATATATATATATATCCCGCGACCCCGAAAGGGAATAAGCGGTAGAAAATGGATGGATGGATATATATATATATATATATATATATATATATATATATATAGAGGCGGAAGTGATCGACACATCAAAGCAGAGATCCAATGTAAGTGTAAAGTGTTTTTATTGTGTGAACATGTCTACATTACAAATGATGTGAGTGTTGCTGAATCAGCGACTAAATGCTGCTGTTGAAGAAATATTTGTGATGTTAGAAAAAAAAAACGATAGCAGAGTACAAGGAGGAACTTTGTCCAACAAAAAAGGAGAAGGAGCGACAACATCAACTACTGGACGCTGTTTTCAAGAAACATCAAGTTGTGTTACACATCCATCCGTCCATCTTCTTCTGCATATCTGAGGTCGGGTTGCGGGGGCAGCAGCCTAAGAAGGGAAGCCCAGCCTTTCCTTTCCCCAGCCGCTTCCCGGGGGATCCCGAGGCGTTCCCAGGCCAGCCAGTTTCTAACATAATAGTGAGAGTCCAGTCCATAGTGGGGCCAGCCGGAGACCATCCCGATCGGAGACAGGTCAGTAACGCAGAGATGTCCCTAACCGATGCACAGGCAAGCAGTCCACCCCGGGTCCCGACTCTGGGCAGATTTATCATATATATACATATATATATATGATATATATATATATATATACACACAATAAAAACGAAATAAGATATGGCTCAGAATTGGTTTCTTAACCAAACTTTTTGTTGTGTACCAGAGAAGGGAAGGAGGGGACAACCAGGGCAGGACTGCGGTTTACAAGGTTTATTTAAAACCTTTGATGAATACGTGGCGTGTGTATGCTACTCAAAGTGAATGAGTGTTGACTATGTGTAATATTAAATATGTAAATGTTACCAAGGGTTGTTGTCTGTATATATATATATATATATATATATATATATATATATATATATATATATATATATATATATATATATATATATATATATATATATATATATATATATAAAGGTATATACAGTCTAGGCGTAACATGATCAAACTTTCTTGTTCTTGTCAAAAGTCTAGCAGCCGCATTTTGTACCAACTGTAATCGTTTAATGCTAGACATGGGGAGACCCGAAAATAATACGTTACAGTAGTCGAGGCGAGACGTAACAAACGCATGGATAATGATCTCGGCGTCTTTAGTGGACAAAATGGAGCGAATTTTAGCGATATTACGGAGATGAAAGAAGGCCGTTTTAGTAACGCTTTTAATGTGTGCCTCAAAGGAGAGAGTTGGGTCGAAGATAATACCCAGATTCTTTACCCAGTCACCTTGTTTAATTGTTTGGTTGTCAAATGTTAAAGTTGTATTATTAAATAGAGGTCGGTGTCTAGCAGGACCGATAATCAGCATTTCCGTTTTTATGGCGTTGAATTGCAAAAAGTTAGCGGACATCCATTGTTTAATTTCAATAAGACACGCCTCCAGCTGACTACAATCCGGCGTGTTGGTCAGCTTTAGGGGCATGTAGAGTTGGGTGTCATCAGCATAACAGTGAAAGCTAATACCGTATTTGCGTATGATGTCACCTAGCGGCAGCATGTAGATGCTGAAGAGTGCAGGGCCAAGGACCGAACCCTGGGGAACTCCACACGTTACCTTAACGTAGTCCGAGGTCACATTGTTATGGGAGACACACTGCATCCTATCAGTAAGATAAGAGTTAAACCAAGACAGGGCTAAGTCTGACATACCAATTCGTGTTTTGATACGTTCTAATAAAATATTATGATCGACAGTATCGAAAGCAGCGCTAAGATCGAGGAGCAGCAACATAGATGACGCATCAGAATCCACCGTGAAGTGGGTCAAAATGTAGTTTTTAATGCAATATGGTCTTAAATCTGCTGCTATAAAAACACCAACAGCATTTGTTATTGCTTTAGCCCTGCCTGAGTTGCCGAGTAGAAGCTGCTTGAATGCGATCGGAGGTGTGTTTGTTTGTCTTTCTCTTCGTTGAAGCCATGTTATCCATTGTTGTATTGCACTGCGAAGCCGTAGTTTTCCCAAACGGGAGATCTTAACGAGGCAGGAGTGTCTTCCAGCTCTGGCTTTTACACTTTGTAGTAGCCCGGTTGTTGCTAGCATGCTGTGTGTTGTGCCTCAGTGTACATTGTTGACACAACGTGTGGTGCGCTACTTAATATGTCCGTGTGGAAACTTGTTCGCTACACCTCCGAACCGAACCCAAACCCCCGTATCGAAACGGTTCAATACAAATACACGTACCGTTACACCCTTAATACACACACATCTGAAGATTATAAAAAAATAAATATATTTGGTGAACTAAACAAAATGACTCGGCGAACCAATGTTTGGTATGAGCGATATGACTTCAAATCTATATCCTAATAACAATATATGTCACGATATATCATTTGGTATATGATTGATGATAGAACAATTTCAAAACTGTTTACAAAGGCTCTTAATTTGGCAGCTGACATATGCAGTAACATATTGTGTCATTTCTAATTGTATTATTTTGTCGAAACAATTATTACTAATGTACTTGTTTATTTACTGTTAATATCTGGTTACTTTATTTCAGAAAATAATACTGGAATTGATGTAATATTTAGTGCATATTTCAGCAACTAAATAGGATCCTGTGTAGCCTGTTTTAAAATGGTTCTAACAGTAATTCTTTATGAATTAATGTATCGCAAAATCAATTTTGAACCATATCGTCTATCCATAGTAAAAAGTCCTGTCGTCCTGGTTTGTTTTTTTCTTTTCCTGTGAATAATGTTGTAAAGAGCAGCGTTTTTGTGCGTCACTGAGATTTCAAGACAGTTCCTACGATAACTTGTTTTTCCTAAGTGCATGTCAAAGTACTGAACGCATTGTGTGACTGAGCAGAGATGCTGTGTTTGTCTTGCAGACGTCTGTGAAGAACATCTTCACCCTGAGCAACAGAAGTGGAGCTTCAGGATGCGGACGGAGGAGCCACCGCCCTCCCACATTAAGAAGGAAGAGGAATACCCACTGATCCCCCATTTTAAAGACAAAGAGAAGGACACGCTGACACCCCAATTTAAAGAGGAAGAGGAGGATCCACTGAGCCCTCAGATTAAAGAGAAAGAGGAAGAGCACAGCATCAATCAGCAGGGAGAGCATCTTGAAAGACTGGAGGCGGTTGATGTCACCAAGATGCCAGTGACTGGTGTCCCTGTGAAGAGTGAAGATGATGAGGTGAAAGGTGAAAGTGAGGAGAGGGGAGGGGGGGAGCCTCCAAGCAGCAGCTCAACACAACACATGACAACAGAAGCTGATGGAGACCACTGTGGAGGATCACAAGCAGACAAGCTCTTAGCTCCACTATCAGATAGTGAGGACACAACGTCACACTCTCCTGACACTGATGATGAAGACTCTAAAGATGATAAGACATGTCACACTGACAACACTCACTTCTCATCTTCTCACTGTCACAAAACTTTTAAATTCCATTGTCATCTGAAAAGACACATGAGAACACACACTGGAGAAAAACCTTTTCCTTGCTCAGAATGTGGTAGAGATTTTAGACTAAAACAAATGCTAAAAGAACACATGAGAACACACACTGGAGAAAAACATTTTTCATGTTCAATCTGCGGTAAAGATTTTACTCAAAGGCCCCATTTCAAAGGACACATGAAAATACACACTGGAGAAAAAACTTTTTCCTGCTCGGATTGTGGTAAAAGTTTTGAAAGAAATCAAAGTTTGAAAGTACACATGAGAACACACACTGGTGAAAAACCTTTTTCATGTTCAATCTGCAGTAAAGATTTTAATCGAAGGGACAATCTCACAGCGCACATGAGAATACACACTTGAGAAAAAACTTTTTCATGTTCAATATGCGTTAAAGGTTTTACTCAAAGATCCCAGTTCAAAACACACATGAGAATACACACTGGAGAAAAACCTTTTTCATGTTCAATCTGCGGTAAAGATTTTACTCAAAGATCCCATTTCAAAGTACACATGAGAATACACACTGGAGAAAAACCCTTTTCCTGCTCAGAATGTGGTAAAAGCTTTGTTATAAATCATAGATTAAAAGTACACATGCTAACACACACTGGAGAAAAACCTTTTATATGTTCAGTATGTGGTAAAAGTTATATAGAAAGACGACACTTAAAATTACACATGATAAAGCACTCTGGTGAAAAACCATACTCTTGTTCAAACTGCAACAAAAGCTTTCATAAACGACAAGCTTGTACAGTATACATGAGAAGACACCCAGGAGAGAAAGTGTTGAGTTGCAGTGTGTGTGGTGAAAGATTGTCTTCTAAGTAGCAGTGTAAGAAACACAAGTGTGCTGGTGAGAACAGCAGCAGCAAATGAAACTGCAGGATTTGAAATAAACTGTCAAAACCTTAACTTTGACTTTCTAACAACATCAGCACATATAACATGTGTGACATTGTTGTTTGTCTAACAATCTGTTTAATATGCTTCTAACGTTTATAGATTAGACACTTCAGATTAGTGCGTTTATTACAGTCAAGTACATGAGTTAATATACACATTTGTGTACTTTGAAATGAACAGAACAATTTGACTGAAAAGGTGAGAATAAACAGTACATAAAATATGTTGCACATAATAAATATTTTAAGTGTAGATATTCACAATTCACTTTAATACTTATTCATAATAGTGTTTTATATGTTTTTGGAAATAATCACGTGTTACATATTTTGTTTTCTAATTGTAGATGATTCCATAGATGAACTCCTTTATATGATGTACATATTTGTTTTACATGTGTTCATACCTTTGCTTTTGAGTACACATAAATCCCTCTTAGTTCATATTTACTGCTTCACATCTGAAACATCTTCTGGACCACTTCTGGAAGCATATTATTATTTACTTTATACATCATTTGAACAGTTGTCTTTTATACAATTTTAAAATGTGTGACTTTATGAATCATTTGTTGGGTATCTGTAATCCATTTTATGAATAGTCTTTACCACTCTCTTGTGTAATATGATGATTGTTGTGTGATTGTTTTATATGTATGTCCCCAGACCGTTATGCAATAAACAATGTATGCTTCCACTAAAGTTGGGTACAATAAATGTAGTTAATATTTGCGGGTATGTATTTTGCTCTATTTGTTATCGCAGTCAATTTTTAAATGTTTTCTTTGTATGTCTTACATGTAGTTTCCAGCTTACTTCATCATGTAGACTAACTCAGCCTGGAGGATGTGTGTAATGTTGAGATGTATTGGAGATGACTTGGTTTGTTTGGATGTTGTCAACCTGTCAATTGTTCTATTTAAACTATTAATGTTGTCAGATCTCGCGAGAGAAACAAGCAACCAGCTCTATTACTTCTTCTTCTTACTGGCAGTTTGCAGCCACGACTTGAAAGGTTCATACTGTCACCTACCGGACTGTAGAGTATAGTGTGGGCCATAGAACAGAAGAAGGAAATCCTATTAAGAACCTGTGGAGGGCAGCAATACACCTAAGATGTTCTACTAGTCTGCTGGAAATAGAAAGAAGAACAAGAAGAAGAAAGAGGGGAAAGCAAAATGGCGTTTGATGGAGAAAGTCTAAACGTGGGCATTATAGTTCTGTATTTGTAATCAGTGCATACATGTTGTCGAAATAAGTAGAAACCCCCCCTTAGAGGATCTATTTCCCCGCGTATTTCCCCCCGTTAGGGGTTAGAAGCAAGGCTGGACCGTAGGGCCCCGGGTATACCTGGTGTATAATGAAGGCCAGGAATGTAATCGCTTATGTAAACCATATCTGTGATAGTACTCACGAAATGTGATGGTGTATAAATAATCAGATGTGTAAATCAACATGTGAAAAGGATAGGTGACCTTTGACCAACATTCAGGTATGGCAGAGTGGAAGGCTACTCTAGACAACCATCTGCGTTAGTTAAAACCTTCCCAGTACGAGTGTAATGGTTTCATCAACAGGACACTGATGAGGAACTTGTTATTTGGAGCCTTAGACATCATGCGGTTGTGGGGGAATAACGGGATGTGGGGTAAGAATCCAAAAAACTCCGTATGCAGCCGGTTTTAGGATAGCAAGAAGTATACTGGGCCAATTGAGAGTTGGTACAAAGGTCACATGTGTAACAACCAATGTATTGTTGAGAATAACGTCATGTGTTGTATCTCCATAGCAATGCTATAGCAACGGGGTAACCACCCCGAAACCGAGGGTATATAGCAATGTTGAATTCGCTATTATACGGGATTTCGTACTTCTACGTTGCATCGGATGGACAACAGGAAAGACCTCTGAACTGCTTGGACTGAAAAGAACATTCCCAGCTCTCCAAACAGAACTCAATTCGACAAAGAAGAGACTTTTCTCCATTTCCGATCTCCCCCTGCGACCAAGGCAAAAGGGGAACATGACTTTCCTTCTGTCCAGCCGAGGAGTCAGGTCGTTGGCCGCTCGGCCTTTGGCTCTCGGCCACCACCACTTCTCCTTTTTGGCCTCCCCAATTCTGCCTCGCAGCCGAAAGCTGGATGTGATCGCCGGGCCGGGCGACCCATCTGGCTTCCTCCAAATTGCATTTTTGGACACTTTTAGCTTTTTTTCCTTTTTGGAAAGCTCGCCTCGATTCCTTCACTTTTAGGGGCACTTTTCGGGTTTTAACTCGTTTGATTAATGGACACTTCGGTATTCCAATTTGTACTTTTTCCCATTTTGGGGTTTTTGTAGTTTTCGGTTTACCGTGTTTTAATTCATGATTTTTCCCTTTTTTGGGATAGTCTCCTTTTAGGCTGCATTTGATACAGCCTCCCAATTTAAGTACTTTTCGTAGTTTTCGGTATACCGACTTGATTTTGATTTTTCCAATTTATGGGAATCGATGCGAGCTCTCCTCTTTTTGGGAACATTTCCGACTTCCCCTGAAGAACCTGGCACAGTAAGACCCATCTCAACTTTTATTATGACAGATTTACTGCAATGATTTTAACCATGATTCTTTGATTATTGATGATTATTGGGAATGATGTATTGATGCTGTGCAAGGCTTACGCTATCAAACCTATATTAAAAAGCATCATATAAAAACAGAAGAATGTCATGTCCCTGTTTACCATCTCGTCCTAGACGTAATGTTTTAGGGCTTTCATGTGTCCACCACCTAGCTCTGAAGGGTCACTCTAACGCAGTCCACTTACAATATGTCCTGTAAGGGCTTTTACATATCCGAGCCCCCAAATTTAACCTAGTCAGTGACAAGAGCCAAGATTCATTAGAGGTGAGCTACCCATAAATGGCGGGATCCCTGATTTAGACCTGGCCTTAGGAGATAGGTTTCTCTGCTGGGCAGACCACGGAAGGAAGTAGGACAGACGCCGGACCACCGGGACCATCCCAAGGTAGTAGAACTAGACTCATCGCCTCGCCATCCAGCTGAGTAGGACCCACGTCGGTGGAGCGGCCGGTAAGACCGGTTGACCCGAGGGGACATTACCCGTAGGACGGAGTGCTGGATTTTGACTAGCAATAGGTATTGTGCGTCAATCACCGGAATCTAACAATGTGCACATATATGTCCTTTTATATAGACTACCTTTTATTTTGTTTCCAGAGTATCCTGGTTCCTTGATTTTTGTAAATAAAAATAGTCTTCAGTCGCGCTGATGGATCAGTTTGAATTATTGGGTGGATAGCGGTGTTCTGTCTTGTTTGTTGAATTTATAGATAATATACGTAAAAGCAGAGGGCTCAGCATTTTTCACTGACTGTCTTAAAGAGTAGACGGCCACTGCGGGAGAGTGAGGTTGAAGCAACATACTATCACACGCCCACACTCGCTGGCACTTCTTACACGTGCTTCGCTGCACTTCTCTTTGTTTTCTGTTGGGCTAAAAATGTTGCTTTCGCAGAAGGAAGAACGAGGAGAGGATATTGCGTGTAAAAGTAAACCAACACCACTTGGGAATTCATTAGTGAGGTGCACTTCCTCCTTCAGACAGCGGGAGGCAGCATTGCCTAGTTTACAGTAATGTCCATGTTAACAGGAGACAACAAGGAGTTCCTTTCAAGTCTACTTTAAGCTAGTTCGGTGACGATTGCAAACATGTTCATCTGCACGAATCTCATGCCAAACAAAGCATCATCGCTATGTATCGTTGAGTAGTATGTTAATATTTGATTGAGCTGTATTATTTGTTGGCTGTGATGTAATTTGGGACGTTTTATGGCCAAAAGTCAGTCATGCTCATTTTCATAAATCATACAGTGAAGTGAATGTTAGCATAATAAGCTAGTTTGCTGTAGAGCACTTAGATTACATCTTTTGTGGCATTTATTTATCCATTTAAGTTCGATACACAGCATGATTTATGGTTTATTGTAGCATGTTTGTGTGTGTAAGTGGCTGTGTGTGCATGTCTGTAATGTAAGCATCCGTTCTGCTTGTATGCTTTCAGTTGGACCCTTTTTACGGTCAATAAACCTGTGGACTAGAAGACGTTTTTCAGAGTGTTTGATCAAGAAAAGGTGTTTGAGCAAAGCCAAGATATTTCTACATATCGAGGGCGGCACAGTAAAACGATGTTTTGAACGCTGAAGATAAGACAGCATACACAAGAACAAATGATGGATTGCACCGTTTGCTCGATACGGACACAATCTACCACTTCACGTGCTTCAACGAGGTCACAAGCTTGCTCCACCGAGGCTGCAGCTGCCAGAGCACGCGCAAAAGCAGAGGCAGCCAAAGTACGTCTGTCTTTTGCACAAAAAGAAATGGCTCTCAAAGTGGAAAAGGCACAACTAGAAGCTAAGCTGGACATGCTCTTACTGGAGCAGGACGCAGCAGCTGCACTCGCCAAAGCGGAGGTCTTGGGACCCACTGTGGAAGGAAGTGATCGAAGCAGCTCCTATCTTCACATCAAGCAGTTGTTTGAACATTCAGTGGACACATTAGAGCGCACAAAGGAATACATAGACACTCAAAGTCAAACAAAAATTGAATGACCACACCAACAGCCATCATCATGGAATGAAACACAACATTATAAACCACCAGATGCTAACTCCGTTCAACACCCACATCTCCAGACAGAACACAGGGAACACAGAGTTGGCTTTGTTTCTACCATACAACAAAGGATGACACCTTCACAGCCAGAAGTCACATCAGTCACCAGTCCATCTTCAAACGAGACAATCACCAAGGTTACAAGTGACATGGCCAGATTCAAAGCCCTGAATACTCAAAGGTAACCCTCCCAAAGAAATGTAAGCAAGATGACATGGGCTCTACAGTGTTTCAGCAGACCAAAGATGACAACAAAGTCGGTCCATCCATTGATAACATCGCTTTCCTGCAAATCATGGAGAGGGGTTTGAAAAAGGACATAACAAACAGCCATGAAGCTCTGCTGCCATTTAAGACTCCAAGGCCCGAGCTTCCTGACAAAAAAGTTCAAACCTTGAATCGTTTTTCCTCTCTGAGACGCAACTTTGAAAGAAAACCAGTGATGAAAGAGCACTTTTTTAGCTTCATGGAAAAGATCTTTCAAAATGAACATGCTGAAATAGCTCCCCCACTCACATCTGATGAAGAACGATGGTATTTACCAGCCCTTGGTGTCTACCATCCGAAGAAGCCTGGAAACATCCGTGAGGTATTTTACTCCAGCACCCAGTACAATGGTGTGTCATTTAACAACGTGCTGTTAACTGGACCCAACCTCAACAACACCCTTATAGGCGTACTCCTCAGGTTTCGCAAAGAAGCTGTAGCCATAACAGCAGACATTCAGCAGATGTACCATTGTTTCTTAGTCAGAAAAGAGGACCTCAATTAGCTCAGGTTTTTATGTTTCAAAAACAACAACTCATCTGAAGATATCATAGAATACAGAATGAGGGTCCATGTCTTTGGAAACTGTCCCTCTCCCGCAGTGGCCATCTACTGTTTAAGACAGTCAATGAAAAATGCTGAGGCCGTTGTAAAGCAGTTTGTCAACCGTGACTTTTATTCCGTCGAAGCTGCAGTGAAGCTGCTCAAGAGGACGCAAAAGGTTCTGTCAGACTCAAACTTGAGGCTTCACAAAATCGCCTCAAATAAAGCAGAAGTTATGAATGCATTCCCATTTCAGGACCATGCCATCAACTTAAAGGACCTGGACTTCACTTCAGATACCCTGCCCATGCAACGTAGTCTGGGACTTAACTGGGATTTAATGTCAGACACATATACCTTTCAAGTAGCTGATGAGCAAAAGCCTTTCAACCGCAGAGGTGTCTTGTCAACTGGCACCAGCATCTATAATCCCCTAGGATCAACACAGCCCCCTCGCGGCTGTGTTGGAGCCACTATGGATTGAACTTTCACAGTATCATGTTAGACCCGCTCGACATCCATTGCTTTCGGTCCCCTAGAGTGGGGGGGGGTGCCCACATCTGAGGTCCTCTCCAAGGTTTCTCATCGTCATCATTGTCACTGGCGTCCCACTGGGTGTGAATTCTCCTTGCCCACTGGGTGTGAGTTTTCCTTGCCCTTATGTGGGTTCTTCCGAGGATGTCATAGTCGTAGTGGTTTGTACAGTCCTTTGAGACATTTGTGATTTGGGGCTATACAAATAAACATTGATTGATTGATTGATTGATTTCTTGCCCATGTCACCATACAAGGCAAACTGATCCTGCGTGAGCTCATGCAGAACAACGGACATTGGGATGCACCTCTTCCTCAAGAAATGGAAGAGACCTGGTCAACGTGGCGACGCTCATTGAAAGATCTCAGCGACCTCCAGATCCCAGGTGTTTACACACAAGCCTCTCCTACAGCAGTGTCAAAAAGAGAGATAGTCATCTTTTGTGATGCTTCCACAAAGGCACTTGCAGTAGTTGCATACTTAAAAGTAACAGAGAAAAATGGAACCAACCACGTGGGCTTTCTCTTCCGAAAGGACAAGCTCACACCCTCGTCAGAACAAACTGTCCCTAGACTTGAGCTTTGTTCTGCAGTATTAGCGGTGGATCTTGCTGAGCTCATCACTTCAGAGATGGACATGGAGATTGACATCACATTCTACAGCGACAGCAAGGTCGTTCTTGGTTACATCATCAATTCCAGACCTCTTGTACCAGTGTCTACCGACCCAGATGACCCCCAAATCCTCTCACCAGCCACACTCCTCACACAAAAGGTCAGTCCCTCAACTGCTCCTGTAAGCGACTGGGTAAAAGATCTCCACGAGCAACCGTGGCTTCAAGTCCAGCATTTGGCTCAAACCTTTTGGGAGCGATGGAAGAAGAAATACCTATCTACACTTCAGCCACAAAGGGAGTGGCATTCACCCCACCCTAACCTACTGCCTGGAAGAGTAGTGCTCCTCAAAGATGACCAACTGAAGAGAAACCATTGGCCTTTAGGACTAATTACACAAGTCTTCCCAAGCAAAGACGGCAGAGTTCTCAAAGTGGAGATAAAAGTCTCCAGAAAGGATGGCACCAAAGTGTTCCTGCGGCCAGTAACAGAGACAATCTTGCTTATGGCACCAGAGAAGCCATAGATTGTATCCTTTGGGACAGTTTGGTAGTGGCGGCTTAATCCGCCAGGCGGGGAATATTCTGTCTTGTTTGTTGAATTTATTGATAGTTAATGTAAAACCAGTGTTTAAGTTCACTTGGGAATTCATTAGTGAGGTGCACTTCCGCCTTTAGACAGCGGGAGGCAGCATTGCCTAGTTTACAGTAATGTCCATGTTAACAGGGGACAACAAGGAGTTCCTTTCAAGTCTACTTTAAGCTAGTTCGGTGACGATTGCAAACGTGTTCATCTGCTGGAATCTCATGCCAAACAAAGTATCATCGCTATGTATCGTTGAGTAGTACTTTAATATTTGATTGAGTTGCATTATTTGTTGGTTGTGATGTAATTTGGGACGTTTTATGGCCAAAGGTCAGTCATGCTCATTTTCGCAATATATACAGTGAAGTGAATGTTAGCATAGTAAGCTAGTTTGCTGTAGAGCACTTAGATTACATCTTTTGTTGCGTTTATCTATCCTTTCAAGTCCGCAAACAGGAACAATTCACAGTCGCATGCTGATGACTTGTGGTTTACATATATTAGGAACAGTTAAGGCCCTAATATACTGCCTTGGGGGACTCCACTGCTTACATGTTTCCTCCCCTCCAAGTAAGATTGCATCTAAATCAATGACGTTTTATCAAATCCGATTGCTTTAAGCTTATCCAACAGTATAGCATGGTTTACAGTGTCAAAGGCCTTCTGAATGTCCAGCATGACCATGTCGCAGTATTTGCCCGCGTCCACCTCATGTTTGATGTGCTCGCTCTGATAGAGAAGGCATGTGTCAGTGGAGTGCTTAGTTCTGAAGCCTGATTGGAATTTGTACATGAGTTTTTTACTGGCAAGGTATCTATTGACCTGTTCATAAACTATTTTTTCCATTACTTTCGAAATGGAACTGAGAATAGAAACAGGTCGGTTGTTACCAGGTTCTAATTTGCTTCCTTTTTTCAAAAACGGAGTTACTCTTGCTAAGTTAAAATCTTTTGGTACTTGACCTTGTTTAATTGAGAGGTTTATTATGTGTGTGATGATTGTGGCAATGGTGCTGGCAGAGTCCCTGAGGAATCTGGAGGGGATATTGTCAAGTCTTGGTCTTAAGAGTGGATGCAGGATAAACAGGTCAACAATGCAAGAGGAATCAAAACATCTTGTCAAAGATCTACATATCACCTTACTTATCATTCATTATGTTCCCGAAAAACGTGGACTCAGTGGCAGGAATCCTGTCTTGTCAAAGGTACGAAGGCAGAAGTACTGGATATTGAGGTCCCACTCAGCTGTCTGAATAATTCTGTCACAGTGTGTAACTTGCAGACGTCAGCACAGAAAACCAGAAGGTCAGACCATGGCAGACCTCCCTAGTGAAAGATTGGAGCCAGATGAGCCCCCGTGGACTACTTTGGTCCATTTGAAATCCAAAGGAGCAGGACCATGGTAAAGGGGCATGGCATCATTTTTACTTGCTTGACGATAAGAGCCGTACACATGGAAGTGGCAAGTTCTTTGGACACAGAGTCCTGCATGCATGCGCTGCGGAGGTTCATAGCAAGAAGAGGGCAAGTCCAGTTGATGCGTTCTGATAATGGGAAACACTTTGTGAGTGCTTTGGATAACGCAAAGATTCAAATGACCGTGTTGGATAAAGACATCAGATGGATCTTGAACCCCCCTGCTGCTTCACATTTTGGAGGCGTATGGGAGAGGCAAATACGGACAATAAGGAAGGTTCTCAGTTCCATTGTGAGACAACAAACGGTTGATGAAGAAGGACAACGTACTTTGTTGTGCAAAGTTGGGGCAATTATCAACAGCCGCCCCATCTCAAGTGTCCCTACTGACCCAAATGGCGTGGAAACCTTAACTCCCAAGCAGCTATTGCTGATAAAAGCCAAAACATCATCACCACCTGGATGATTTGACAGTAATGACCTGTGCTCCCGACGTAGATGGCGCCCAGTTCTGTATTTGGCAGACTTGTGTTAGCGGTGCTAAACTAAAGAACATTGGCCAGACATACAAAGGAGGCAAAAGTGGTTCTAACCCCAAAGGAATATCCGCAAAGATGATATTGTCCTTATTGTGAATGACTCTTCCCCGGGAAATTCATGGACGATGGGCCGTGTGAGCGACATGATTAACAACAACCAAGGACGTGTTCGACCAGCATCGGTGTGTTCCTGAGACCTGTTTGTTGGTTGAAGGTGACGTGTAAACCCTTTATTATGTCACTTGGGACAGTGGTAAGGAATGATCGCCTCTATGTGCAGGTGACCTCTGACTCCACCCCCTTTTCCTTTTGTTTTATCTTCCACACCAGCATACATGCAAAAGAGTTCCAGTTTTGTAAACAGTAAGAACATGGTGTGAAAACATGTATCTGGTACATGCCTATATCAAAGTACATGTGTGTAACACCAAGGTACATACCTATATCAAAGTACTTGTGTGTAACACCAAGGTACATACCTATATCAAAGTACTTGTGTGTAACACCAAGGTACATTCCTATATCAAAGTACATGTGTGTAACACCAAGGTACATGCCTATATCAAAGTACATGTGTGTAACACCAAGGTACATGCCTATATCAAAGTACATGTGTGTAACACCAAGGTACATGCCTATATCAAAGTACATGTGTGTAACACCAAGGTACATGCCTATATCAAAGTACATGATGTGTGCAGTTTATCAAAGCAACAAACAAACAATCGGAAAATCCCCGTTACTGAGGAGGCTAACCATGATGCGTGCAGTTTATCAAAGCAACAATCAAACAATCGGAAAATTCCTGTCGTATCAATTCCTACATATGGTCGTAACTATACTAAATGCACTGGGCATAATAAACACGACATTATTAATATTGCTACTACGGATAATTTGATCAAAAACTCCCTAAAACAGCCCACTACCTATAATATAGGTTTTTTAAACATAAGATCATTGTCTCCCAAAACGTTGTTAGTTAATGATATTATCAGAGACAACAATCTTAACGTCATCGGTCTCAGTGAAACCTGGCTTAAACCAAACGACTTTTTTGCGCTAAATGAGGCATGTCCTCCTAACTTTACACATGCGCATATTGCCCGTCCGCTCAAAAGGGGTGGGGGGGTCGCACTAATATACAACGAAAACTTTAACCTTAGTCCTAACATAAATAATAAATATAAATCGTTTGAGGTGCTTACTATGAGGTCTGTCACACCGCTGCCTCTACACCTGGCTGTTATCTACCGCCCCCCAGGGCCTTATTCGGACTTTATTAATGAATTCTCAGAGTTCGTTGTTTAATGAATTCTCAGAGTTCGTTGCTGATCTAGTGACACACGCCGATGATATAATCATAATGGGGGACTTTAATATCCATATGAATACCCCATCGGACCCACCGTGCGTAGCGCTCCAGACTGTAATTGATAGCTGTGGTCTCACACAAATAATAAATGAACCCACGCATCGCAACGGTAATACGATAGACCTAGTGCTTGTCAGGGGCATCACCGTTTCCAAAGTTACGATACTCCCGTATACTAAAGTATTGTCCGATCATTACCTTATAAAATTCGAGGTTCAGACGCATGTTCGTCAAACTAATAATAATAATAACTGCTATAGCAGCCGCAACATTAATACAGCCACAACGACAACTCTTGCTGACCTACTGCCCTCGGTAATGGCACCATTCCCAAAGTATGTGGGCTCTATTGATAACCTCACTAACAACTTTAACGACGCCCTGCGCGAAACCATTGATAACATAGCACCGCTAAAGTTAAAAAAGGCTCCAAAAAAGCGCACCCCGTGGTTTACAGAAGAAACTAGAGCTCAGAAATTATTATGTAGAAAGCTGGAACGCAAATGGCGCACGACTAAACTTGAGGTGCACCATCAAGCATGGAGTGATGGTTTAATAACTTATAAACGCATGCTTACCTTAGCTAAAGCTAAGTATTACTCAAATCTCATCCACCGTAATAAAAACGATCCTAAATTTTTGTTTAGTACGGTAGCATCGCTAACCCAACAAGGGACTCCTTCCAGTAGCTCCACCCACTCAGCTGATGACTTTATGCAATTCTTTAGTAAGAAAATTGAAGTCATTAGAAAGGAGATTAAAGACAATGCGTCCCAGCTACAACGGGGTTCTATTAACACTGACACGATTGTATATACGGCGGATACTGCCCTCCAAAATAGTTTCTCTCGTTTTGAGGAAATAACATTAGAGGAATTGTTACAACGTGTAAATGGAATAAAACAGACAACATGTTTACTTGACCCTCTTCCTGGGAAACTGATCAAGGAGCTCTTTGTATTATTAGGTCCATCAGTGCTAAATATTATAAACTTATCACTCTCCTCGGGCACTGTTCCCCTAGCATTCAAAAAAGCGGTTATTCATCCTCTTCTTAAAAGACCTAACCTCGATCCTGACCTCATGGTAAATTACCGACCGGTGTCTCACCTTCCCTTTATTTCAAAAATCCTTGAAAAAATTGTTGCAGAGCAGTTAAATGAACACTTAGCGTCTAACAATCTATGTGAAACCTTTCAATCCGGTTTCAGGGCAAATCACTCCACGGAGACAGCCCTCGCAAAAATGACTAATGATCTATTGCTAACGATGGATTCTGATGCGTCATCTATGTTGCTGCTCCTCGATCTTAGCGCTGCTTTCGATACCGTCGATCATAATATTTTATTAGAACGTATCAAAACACGAATTGGTATGTCAGACTTAGCCCTGTCTTGGTTCAACTCTTATCTTACTGATAGGATGCAGTGTGTCTCCCATAACAATGTGACCTCGGACTACGTTAAGGTAACGTGTGGAGTTCCCCAGGGTTCGGTCCTTGGCCCTGCACTCTTCAGCATCTACATGCTGCCGCTAGGTGACATCATACGCAAATACGGTATTAGCTTTCACTGTTATGCTGATGACACCCAACTCTACATGCCCCTAAAGCTGACCAACACGCCGGATTGTAGTCAGCTGGAGGCGTGTCTTAATGAAATTAAACAATGGATGTCCGCTAACTTTTTGCAACTCAACGCCAAAAAACGGAAATGCTGATTATCGGTCCTGCTAGACACCGACCTCTATTTAATAATACAACTCTAACATTTGACAACCAAACAATTAAACAAGGCGACACGGTAAAGAATCTGGGTATTATCTTCGACCCAACTCTCTCCTTTGAGGCACACATTAAAAGCGTTACTAAAACGGCCTTCTTTCATCTCCGTAACATCGCTAAAATTCGCTCCATTCTGTCCACTAAAGACGCTGAGATCATTATCCATGCGTTTGTTACGTCTCGCCTCGACTACTGTAACGTATTATTTTCGGGTCTCCCCATGTCTAGCATTAAAAGATTACAGTTGGTACAAAATGCGGCTGCTAGACTTTTGACAAGAACAAGAAAGTTTGATCACATTACGCCTGTACTGTATATACCTTTATATACATATATACATACATATATACCTATACTGGCTCACCTGCACTGGCTTCCTGTGCACTTAAGATGTGACTTTAAGGTTTTACTACTTACGTATAAAATACTACACGGTCTAGCTCCATCTTATCTTGCCGATTGTATTGTACCATATGTCCCGGCAAGAAATCTGCGTTCAAAGGACTCCGGCTTATTAGTGATTCCCAAAGCCCAAAAAAAGTCTGCGGGCTATAGAGCGTTTTCCGTTCGGGCTCCAGTACTCTGGAATACCCTCCCGGTAACAGTTTGCGATGCCACCTCAGTAGAAGCATTTAAGTCTCACCTTAAAACTCATTTGTATACTCTAGCCTTTAAATAGACTCCCTTTTTAGACCAGTTGATCTGCCGTTTCTTTTCTTTTTCTTCTATGTCCCACTCTCCCGTGTGGAGGGGGTCCGGTCCGATCTAGTGGCCATGTACTGCTCGCCTGTGTATCGGCTGGGGACATCTCTGCGCTGCTGGTCCGCCTACGCTTGGGATGGTTTCCTGCTGGCTCCGCTGTGAACGGGACTCTCGCTGCTGTGTCTTGGATCCTCCTTGGACTGGACTCTCGCGACTGTGTTGTATCCATTGTGGATTGAACTTTCGAAGTATCCTGTTAGATTCGCTCGACATCCATTGCTTTCCTCCTCTCTAAGGTTCTCATAGTCATCATTGTCACCGACGTCCCACTGGGTCATTATTGTCACCAATGTCCCACTGGGTGTGAGTTTTCCTTGCCCTTATGTGGGCCTACCGAGGATGTCGTGGTGGTTTGTGCAGCCCTTTGAGACACTAGTGATTTAGGGCTATATAAGTAAACATTGATTGATTGATTGATGTGTGTAACACCAAGGTACATGCCTATATCAAAGTACATGTGTGTAACACCAAGGTACATGCCTATATGAAAGTATATGTGTGTAACACCAGGGTACATGCCTATATGAAAGTAGATGTTGATCAAGCAAGGTGCCTTCAGGACCAGTTTAGTTGAAAGACAATGTCAGTTTTCTCTTGGCTATATAAGTGGAGGTCCATCAGTGTTGGCAACTCCTCAGTAAGGAACGCAGCTATTGGCTGTCCTAGAAGACCACATGGCCTGCTTTACATCATCCATTGCAATGGCGGCTGGAGGAGAGAAGAAGAATGTCACGGGAGAGATCAAAAGGGATTAAAAATAAGTTGGATTCAAACTGGAAACAATTGGGTAGTTCTTCAAAGTTGGCAGATTTATCAAGAAAGTCAGCAGAGAAGAAAACAGCGTAGTGGTTGTGGGATATATTCCCTCACTTTGTAATTCATACATCACATTCACAGCTCAGCAGCCATTGTTTTATCAAACACATCACATTATTTAATACATGTTTTCACTCCTCTGTCCGTCTGAAGTCTTCGATTGTCACACTTTACTCTTTTTTTCACTTCATTGACATTTCTAGAAGTACATTTGAAATGTTTCCCCTGAATGCTTTTGCTGCTCATCTTTCCTCCGTCAAAATAGCTCAGCTTCACAATGTTGGAATAGTGATTGCTGATATTAATATTCTTCTACGGTTTAGAATATTACACTTTACTCTTTTTATTTGCGCAAATGAACTGGATGAAAGTGGTCTTTGTCACTACTTAGTGTAATTATATATAATTATGTATACAGAAACCTTCCATTTTTCACTGCTTGATTTAACTCTCATCTTATTTTATCCAGAGAGAACCTGACCATAAAAAGATGGCTGCACATCAATAAACTGTCACTAAACGTCAATAAAACTAAATATGTCCTTTTTGGATATTATAAAAATGTCAAACGCAAATTATGATGGATAACATCGAAATAAAAAAAGGAAAGGTAATCACATTTTTGGAATATAACTTAAGAACTAAGCTGGAAACTACATATAAATCATACAAAGAAAACATTTCAGAAATTGTGTGCAATACTAAATAGAATAAAATAAATACTCACAAATATTAACTACATGTATTGTACCCAACTTCAGTTGAAACATACATTGTTTATTGCATAAAAGTCTGGGGACATACATATAAAACAATCACAAAACAATCATCATATTACAAAAGAGAGTAATAAAGATAAGTCATAGAATGGATTCTAGAGACCCAACAAATGATTAAGTCACACATTTTAAAAGTAAATGATCTTATATAAAAGACAACTGTTCAAATGATGTATAAAGTAAATAATAATATGCTTCCAGAAGTGGTCCAGAAGATGTTTCAGATGTGAACCAGTAAATATGAACTAAGAGGGATTTATGTGTACTCAAAAGCAAAGGTATGAACACATGTAAAACAAATATGTACATCATATAAAGGAGTTCATCTATGGAATCATCTACAATTACAAAATAAAATATGTAACACTTCATTATTTAATAAAAACATATAAAACACAATTATGAATAAGTATAAAAGTGAAATATAAATATATCTACACATAAAATGTTTATTGTATGTAACATATTTTATGTACTGTTTATTCTCACCTTTTCAGTCAAACTGTTGTGTTCATTTTAAAGTACACAAATGTGTATATTAACTCATGTACTTGACTGAAATAAAATCGCTAATCTGAAGTCTCTAATCCAGGGGCGCTCACACTTTTTCTGCAGGCGAGCTACTTTTCAATTGACCAAGTCGAGGAGATCTACCTCATTCCTATTTATAATTTATATTTATTTATTTATGAAAGAGACATTTTTGTTAACAAGTTAATGGTGTTTAATGATAATACAAGCATGTTTAACACACATAGATTCCTTTCTTTCATGAAGACAAGAATATAAATTGGTGTATTACCTGATTCTGATGACTTGCATTAATTGGAATTAGACAGTGGTGCTGATAACGTCCGCATTTTCAAATGGAGGAAAAAAAAAGTCCTCCTTTCTGTCCAATACCACATGAAAGTGGTTGGATTTGGCATCTCATTTGTCCAACTTGCATACTCATTTTTAAACACTTTGTTATGAGAGTAGCATATGTGTGTGTGGCCCTTTAATGTCTGGCAGCAGGTGAGTGACGTCAGTGAGTGTGCGGGTGGGCAAGCAAGTGAGAAAGCGGTCGCTGAGGGCGGGGGAGAAATACATTGGCATCAAACTCCGTAGCTTGCTAGCTTGTGCACGCTAGCTTTCTGAGACTCTTATTTTGTTAACTCAGGCAGGATGAAACAGGTCTTTTATGGTGAAGACAGGAACTGTGCAGTCGGTCTTTAGAGTTTTGACAGTAGGTACGGAGTCTCTAGAAATAAAATGTGTTTCTCTGCGTCCGCCTTGTTAGGGATTTTTTTCTTGAATATGAGCTCGCAGCAGCCAGCGTCATCTCACAAGATCCTCGGGTGCCGAGAATGTCAAACAACTGACGAAAGTGAAGTCTTGGTATGATTGATGATTGCTCATTTTTATGTCTATTTTTTAATGCCTGGCTTGAGATCGACTGACACACCCTCCGAGATCGACATAATGCACACCCCTGCTCTAATCTATAAATGTTAGAATCATATTAAACAGATTGTTAGACAAACAACAATGTCACACATGTTATATGTACTGATGTTGTTAGAAAGTCAAAATGAAAGTCTGGACAGTTTATTTCAAATCCTGCAGTTTTATTTGCTGCTGCTGTTCTCACCAGCACACTTGTGTTTCTTACACTGGTACTTAGAAGACAATCTTTCACCACACACACTGCAACTCAACACTTTCTCACCTGGGTGTCTTCTCGTGTGGATTTTTAAAACTACAATTTATTACAACACATTTACCACATTTTTAGCAGGAAAAAGTTTTTGCTCCAGTGTGTATTCTCATGTGTTTTTTTAAATGGTCCCTTCGAGTAAAATCTTTACCGCAAATTGAACATGAAAAAGGTTTTTCTCCAGTGTGTGTTCTCATGTGTACTTTCATATTACATCTTTGTGTAAAACCTTTACCACATATCGAACATACATAAGGTTTTTCACCAGTGTGTGTTCTCATGTGCACTTTCAAATGGTTACTTTGTGCAAAACCTTTACTACAGATTGAACATGAAAAAGGCTTTTCTCCAGTGTGTGTTCTCATGTGTAATTTTAAATTTTTATTTATTACAAAACTTTTACCACATTCTGAGCAGGTAAAAGGTTTTTCTCCATTGTGTATTCTCATGTGATTTTTTAAATCGTCCCTTCGAGTAAAATCTTTAGCGCATATTGAACATGAAAACACTTTTTCTCCAGTGTGTGTTCTCATGTGTACTTTTACATTGTGATTTCTTACAAAACTTTTACCACATTCTAAACAGGAAAAAAATTCCACTCCAGTGTGTATTCTCATGTGTTCTTTTAAACTTTGATTTCTTACAAAACTTTTACCACATTCTGAGCAGGAAAAAGTGTGTTCTCCAGTGTGTATTGTCATGTGGGTTTTCAAATGTTGCCTTCGAGTAAAATTTTTACCACAGATTGAACATGAAAAAGGTTTTTCACCAGTGTGTGTTCTTTTGTGTCTGTCCAAATTCTTACTTTCAGTAAAACCTTTACCACAGATTGAACAGGAAAAAGGTTTTTCACTAGTGTGTGTTCTAATGTGTACTTTCAAATGTTGACTTCGTGTAAAACCTTTACCACATTCTGAGCAAGAAAAAGGTTTTTCTCCAGTGTGTGTTCTCATGTGTCTTTTCAGACTACGACGGTATTTAAAAGTTTTGTGACAGAGAGAACATGTGAAGTGAGTGTTGTCAGTGTGACATGTCTTATCATCTTTAGAGTCTTCATCATCAGTGTCAGGAGAGTGTGACGTTGTGTCCTCACTATCTGATAGTGGAGCTAAGAGCTTGTCTGCTTGTGATCCTCCACAGTGGTCTCCATCAGCTTCTGTTGTCATGTGTTGTGTTGAGCTGCTGCTTGGAGGCTCCCCCCCTCCCCTCTCCTCACTTTCATCTTTCACCTCATCATCTTCACTCTTCACAGGGACACCAGTCACTGGGAACTCCACCAACCTTTTAGGCTGACTGATGCTGTGTTCCTCCTCTTCCTCCTTAATGTGAGGGCTCAGTGGATCCACCACTTCCTTTTTAAAATGGGGTGTCAGTGGGTCCTCCTCTTCCTTTTTAAAATGGAGTATCAGTGGGTATTCCTCTTCCTTCTTAATGTGGGAGGGCTGTGGCTCCTCTGTCCGCATCCTGAAGCTCCACTTCTGTTGCTCAGGGTGAAGATGTTCTTCACAGACATCTGCAAGACAAACACAGCATCTCTGCTCAGTCACACACTGCATTCAGTACTTTTACATGCACTTAGGAAAAACAAGTTATCGTATGAACTGTCTTGAAATCTCAGTGACGCACAAACATGCTGCTCTGTACAACATTATTCACAGGAAAAGAAACAAAAACCAGGACGACAGGAGTTTTTACTATGGATGACCGATATGGTTTAAAATTGATTTTGCGATACAGTATTTCATTTAGAATTACTGATAGAACCATTTTAAAACAGGCTACACAGGCTCCTAATTTAGTTGCTGAAATATGCAGTAAAATATTACATTTCCAGTATTATTTTCTCAAAAAAAGTAACCAGATATTAACAGTAAATAAACAAGTACATTATTAATAACTGTTTTGACAAAATAATACAATTAGAAACGAACAATATGTTACTGCATATGTCAGCTGCCAAATTAGGAGCTTGTGTACCTATTTTGAAATTATTCTATTCTCAATCATATATCAAATTATATATTGTGACATATTGTTGTTAGGATATAGATTTGAGGTCATATCGCCCATACCAAACATTGGTTCGTCGAGTCGTTTTGTTTGGCCCACCAAATATATTTAATTTTAATATTCTTCAGATGTGTGTGTATGTCTAAAATGTGGGACTACTGTTCTACATCACGTGGAAGTGTCATGTCATGGGGATGGTGTGTTTTCAACTAAGGGTGTGACGATACGGTCAGCTCACCAAAGGATACTCGATATTGGATTTAGGAGAACGAGACAATATTTTGGTGGTTAACATGATTCTTACACATGTGTGTACTTCATGTGTATATGAATGTACTTTTAGGGACGGCGTGGCGCAGTGGGAGAGTGGCCGTGCGCAACCCGAGGGTCACTGGTTCAAATCCCACCTAGAACCAACCTCGTCACGTCCGTTGTGTCCTGAGCAAGACACTTCACCCTTGCTCCTGATGGTTGCTGGTTGGCGCCTTGCATGGCAGCTCCCTCCATCAGTGTGTGAATGTGTGTGTGAATGGGTAAATGTGGAAGTAGAGTCAAAGCGCTTTGAGTACCTTGAAGGTAGAAAAGCGCTATACAAGTACAACCCATTTATTTATTTACTTTCCCTTGTGTGCTTCGTTTGACTGTAACTTCATAGTGGATAATATCTATAAACAACCTCAATTGTTTTACATATTTAATTTGAAGGACTGTTTACTTATCTGACAAATTCAAAGGAAACTGCACTTTTTAGAAATGTCACCTATCATTCACAATCCTTATGTAAGACATTTGTTTCAAACTTTTATGAATTTTAATTATTAAATAATCTTGAGCAAAAAATCAGCTAACATTGGAGTCAATGGGAACTCCTCTGTTAGACCCACAAAGTCCTCCCAAAAAACATCCAAAAACTGCCAACAATACTCATTTTACATTGTGTGACCTGAATATTAACCAAGTATTAATGATACTGTTATTATAAGCGCTAATATGAAGGACCTACTTTTAGCGGCGCGTTGATCACAGAAGTAACTAGCTTATGCTGCTATATTGACATACTGAACTGTTTTCTCACCTCTAAGATGATGAAAGCTAATTCTACAAACCCGGTTTCCATATGAGTTGGGAAATTGTGTTAGATGTAAATATAAACGGAATACAATGATTTGCAAATTATTTTCAACCCATATTCAGTTGAATATGCTACAAAGACAACATATTTGATGTTCAAACTGATAAACATTTTTTTTTTTGCAAATAATCATTAACTTTGGAATTTGATGCCAGCAACACGTAACAAAGAAGTTGGGAAAGGTGGTAATGGATACTGATAAAGTTGAGGAATGCTCATCAAACACTTATTTGGAACATCCCACAGGTGTGCAGGCTAATTGGGAACAGGTGGGTGCCATGATTGGGTATAAAAGCAGCTTCCATGAAATGCTAAGTAATTCACAAACAAGGATGGGGCGAGGGTCGCCAATTTGTAAGCAAATTGTCGAACAGTTTCAGAACAACATTTCTCAACGAGCTATTGAAAGGAATTTAGGGATTTTACCATCTACGGTCCGTAAAATCGTCAAAAGGTTCAGAGAATCTGGAGAAATCACTGCACGTAAGTGATGATATTACGGACCTTTGATCCCTCAGGTGGTACTGCATCAAAAACTGACGTCAGTGTGTAAAGGATATCACCACAGGGGCTCAGGAACACTTCATAAAACCACTGTCAGTAACTACAGTTGGTCGCTACATCTGTATGTGCAAGTTAAAACTCTACTATGCAAAGCGAAAACCATTTATCAACAACACACAGGAACGCCGCCGGCTTGGCTGGGCCCGAGCTCATCTAAGATGGATTGATGCAAAGTGGAAAAGTGTTCTGTGGTCTGACGAGTCCACATTTCAAATTATATTTGGAAACTGTGGACATGGTGTCCTCCGGAACAAATAGGAAAATAACCATCCGGATTGTTCTAGGCGCAGAGTTCAAAAGCCAGCATGTGTGATGGTATGAGGGTGTATTAGTGCCCAAGGCATGGGTAACTTACACATCTGTGATGGTATGGGGGTGTATTAGTGCCCAAGGCATGGGTAACTTACACATGTGTGATGGTATGGGGGTGTATTAGTGCCCAAGGCATGGGTAACTTACACATGTGTGATGGTATGAGGGTGTATTAGTGCCCAAGGCATGGGTAACTTACACATCTGTGAAGGCACCATTAATGCTGAAAGGTCCATTCAGGTTTTGGAGCAACATGTTGTCAACCAAGCAACGTTAACATGGACGTCTCTGCTTATTTCAGCAAAACAATGCCAAGCCATGTGTTACAACAGCGTGGCTTCGTAGTAAAAGAGTGCGGGTACTTTCCTGGCCCGCCCGCAGTCCAGACATGTCTCCCATCAAAAATGTGTGGCACATTATGAAGCGTAAAATACGACAAGACTGTTGAACAACTGAAGCTGTACATCAAGCAATAATGGTAAAAAATTCCACTTTCAAAGCTTCAACAATTAGTTTCCTCAGTTCCCAAACGTTTATTGAGTGTTGTTCTGCCCTCACTATATGTGTTGAGGTTATACAGCTTGGCAGACAGCAAACAACCAATCCAGGACGTTCTAATAAAGTTACAAAGCAGATGAATCCATTTAGGTGTCATGGTCCACGTCTTGGACCATGTCATTGTTCTGTTTTGTTATCACAGCCTGTTTTGTATTTGACGTCTTTAGTTTCTGGTGGTACTTCCTGGTTTTTTTCGGTTGCCTAGTTATGCATTTAGTGTCACCTGTTTGTTGTTTTTGATCACGTGCAGCTGCCTCTGATTATTTCTGCCCCTATATATGCCTGTCTTTGTTTGCCTTTTGTTCTCGGAGTTTAGTTTGCTACACGCAACAGATGACGTCACATTTCCCGATTGTGGTAAAAGACTTTTTGTTATACGATTAGCTTCCATGCTATATTGTTTGCTTGTCCGTAGTTTATATACTAGCGCTTTTTTTTCCTTTTAGCTTCCACGTTAGTTCTGTTTGTTTTGTTTTCAGTGCCTTGTGCAAGTGTTTTTTGTTCAAAAATTGTTTTTGTAGTGTATAATAAATCATTATCCTTATCCTCACGCTGTGTTCCATCCTCCACTGCACCCACGAGAGAATAACTTTTCACCACGATACCAGCAAGACGTCACAGTAAAGTCCGAGCTAATGAAGCTTCTCTCGCAGCGGAAGTCGAAGAATTCGACAGGATAACGTGGAGGTTAGCCCAAGCGATGCAGGCTGGGACATTCCGCGGCGCGCCGTATGTGAGGATCTTGGGGCTTGGAGGTCTCCAAGTCCCGCTTGACTCCACTAGGTCCGGCAACGCCCCGTCTCACCCCACCCCCTCGCATGCGTCGGCAGAGGCGGAAGCCGCGGCGAAGGGCATCGCCTAGCGACAGAGACACGCTAACTCCACCATCAACCCATCACGGACACAGCCACTTTCAACTTGTCCAGGACTCACCATACACGCCTGGTAATCCTTTTTGTTTTTCTACTATTGACTCCTCCGGCTGGTCTGGTAGTCACGGGTACTGCACCCGTGACGTCAGCCCTCTTACGTCCCCAGAACATAGTGGGGATTAAGAATTGTTTTTAGAGCAGGCACTCCCTCAGTCGTCCACAGGGGACATAAATGACAATCTTACACTCCTTAAAGACATTTGTTTTCAATCACAGTATAAGTCTTTATTTTCTGAATTTGATTGATTGATACTTTTATTAGTAGATTGCACAGTACAGTACATATTCCGTACAATTGACCACTAAACGGTAACACCCCAATAAGTTTTTCAACTTGTTTAAGTCGGGGTCCACGTTAATCAATTCATGGTACAAATATATACTATCAGCATAATACAGTCATCACACATGTTAATCATCATAGTATATACATTGAATTATTTACATTATTTACAATCCGGGGGGTGGGATGCGGAGCTTTGGTTGATATCAGTACTTCAGTCATCAACAATTGCATCAACAGAGAAATGGACATTGAAACAGTGTAGGTCTTACAGTAGGATATGTACAGCCAGCAGAGAACATAGTGAGTTCAGATAGCATAAGAACAAGTATATACATTAGAAGTACATTTGATTATTTACATTAGGTTATTTATAATCCGGGGAGATGGGATGTAAATGGAGGAGGGTAGTAGTAAAGGGTTGAAGTTGCCTGGAGGTGTTGTTTTAGAGCGGTTTTGAAGGAGGATAGAGATGCATTTACTTTTATACCTGTTGGGAGTGCATTCCACATTGATGTGGCATAGAAGGATAATGAGTTAAGACCTTTGTTAGATCGGAATCTGGGTTTAACGTGGTTTGTGGAGCTCCCCCTGGTGTTGTGGTTATGGTGGTCAGGAAGTAGTTGGACATGTACTTCGGTATCAGGGAGGTGTCGCGGATTTTATAGACTAGGCTCAGTGCAAGTTGTTTTACTCTGTCCTCCACCCTGAGCCAGCCCACTTTGGAGAAGTGGGTTGGAGTGAGGTGTGATCTGGCGTGGAGGTCTAAAAGTAACCGGACTAGCTTATTCTGGGATGTTTGGAGTCTAGATTTAAGGGTTTTGGAGGTGCTAAGGTACCAGGAGGAGCAAGCGTAATCGAAAAAAGGTTAAATGAGAGTTCCCGCTAGAATATTCAAGGTGCTTTTGTTGACCAGAGAGGAGATTCTGTAGAGGAATCTCGTTCTTTGGTTGACCTTTTTGATTACCTTGGTTGCCATTTTATCGCAGGAAAGATTAGCTTCTAGAATGGAACGTAGGTAGGTGATCTCATCTTTCCAGGTGATAACAATGTCACCCACTTTTATAGTGAAATCACTGACTTTCTTAAAGGGGAACATTATCACAATTTAAAAAGGGTTAAAACCACTAAAAATCAGTTCCCAGTGGCTTATTTTATTTTTCGAAGTTTTTTTCAGAATTTTACCCGTCCCGGAATATACCTAAAAAAAAGCTTTAACGTGATTGATTTTCGTTATGTGCGAAGCCACTGTTCATTTTCCTGTGACGTCAGATAGCGATGCCAATACAAACAACATGGCGGTTACCATAGTAAGATATAGCGACATTAGCCCGGATTCAGCCTCGGATTTCAGCGGCTTTAGCGATTAAACAGATTATGCATGTATTAAAATGGATGGTAGGAGTATGGAGGCAGATAGCGTAAATGAAATTGAAGAAGAAACTGCAGCTATTGAGCGAATAGCTATTGACGCTATTCGGCCATGTCTGCGTTAGCATCGCCGGTAAAATGTGCGGACCAAACGATCAGGACTTTCGCATCTTGTGACACTGGAGCAACTTAAATCCGTCGATTGGTAAGTGTTTGTTTTGCATTAAATGTGGGTGGAAGGAAACGCTGGATGTAAATATGGTTTCAAATGTACATACAGCTAGCCTAAATAGTATGTTAGCATATGTTTGATTAGCACATAAGTCAACAACATCAACAAAACTCACCTTTGTGATTCCGTTGACTTTATCGTTGGGAATGCATCTGCTTTGAGTGTCGCATGATATCCACACATTCTTGCCATCTCTGTCGTAGCATCGCCGGTAAAAACCAAACGAGGGACTTTCGCATTTCTTGACACTGGAGCAACTTAAATCCGTCGATTGGGATGTGTTTTTTTGACATTAAATGTGGGTGGAGGGAAAGGCTGGATGTAAATATAGCTACAAATGAGGCGTAATGCTGCAATATGTATACACAGCTAGCCTAAATAGCATGTTAGCATCGATTAGCATGCCGTGCTAATCGATGCACATTCTACATAAATCAACTAGAATCATTCCCTGATCGTGTTGTTACACCCTCCGACAACACACCGACGAGGCATGATGTCTCCAAGGTACCGGAAAACAGTCGAAAAAACGGAAAATAACAGAGCTGATTTGACTTGTGTTTGTAATGTGGTGGAGAAAAATGCTGTTCTCTACCTAGGTGACGTCACGTTCTGACGTCATCACTCCGAGAGCGATAAACAGAGAGGCGTTTAATTCGCCAAAATTCACCCATTTAGAGTTCGGAAATCGGTTAAAAAAATATATGGTCTTTTTTCTGCAACATCAAGGTATATATTGACGCTTACATAGGTCTGGTGATAATGTTCCCCTTTAAGGTTGATATGGGACCCATATAGGATGGATTCCGTTTTACCTAAGTGTATGGATAGCTTGTTGTCAGAGAGCCAGGTGCAAATATTAAGTAGTTCAGCACTGAGGATTTGTTCCACCTGTGACTTGTCCTTGCCGGATACCAGCAGGGCCGAGTCATCCACAAACAGGAAGAATTCACAGTGGCATGCTGATGGCATGTCATTCACGTATATTAGGAACAGTAAAGGTCCTAGTATACTGCCTTGGGGGACTCCACAGCTTACTGAGAGGGGAGGGGCACCTCTACCACCTGTTTCTTCCCCTCCAAGTAAGATTGCATCCAGCTTGATGAGGTTTCATCGAATCCGATTGCTCGGAGCTTATCCAACAGTATAGCGTGGTTAACGGTGTCAAAGGCCTTCTGAATGTCCAGCATGACCATGCCGCAGTATTTGCCCGCGTCCACCTCATGTTTGATGTGCTCGCTCAGATAGAGAAGGCATGTGGCAGTGGAGTGCTTAGTTCTGAAGCCGGATTGGAATTTGTACATTAGTTTATTAGTAGCAAGGTATCCATCAACCTGTTCATAAACTATTTTTTCCATTACTTTCAAAATGGAACTGAGCATAGAAACAGGTCGGTAGTTACCAGGTTCTAATTTGCTTCCTTTTTTTATAAAGGGGGGTTACTCTTGCTATCTTGAAATCCTTGGGTAACTGGCCTTGTTTGATTGAGAAGTTTATTATATGTGTGATTATTGGGGCAATGGTGGTGGCAGAGTCCCCTCTGAAACCCCTCCACCTGTGACTTTTCCTCCCACCCTGTCTACCTCTTTCAGTTCCTACCCCCACTCACCCCTAGAGGTAGTTTTAGACCGTAGAGAGAGCGTCTGGCATCCGCTTGTGGAAGGGGGGGCTCGTGCTGGAGGTAGCACAGCGGCGTTCAGCCGAGTCTCTTCTCCTAGTTTGTATGGTTGACAGGTATTCTTGTTTCCATCGCTTCCAGAATCTATCAGAGAGAGATTGGACTTTCCGCCATTGTTGTGAGTGGATGTCTTTCACGTTGAAGTCTCCTGGCGGTGCAGATATGACGTCTCTCTTCAGTGTCAGCAAGGTTGCAGGTGTTAGTATTGCTGGCATCTCTGGTTTAGTTGAAACTGGAATGAGAGGTCTTGCGTTTATAATTGCCATGACCTCAGCCATGAGAGTGGTGAGCACCTCATGAGAAAGGTGAGAGCCTCCCTCCTTAAGGAGCAATGCATCCAGGATACGGCGAGTGATGCCAATTAGTCTTTCCCACACTCCTCCCATGTGGGAAAAGTTTGGCGGATTGAAGATCCAAGTGCACACTTTGTCCTGCAGGTAAGTTTTCAACTCTTTTTTCGACGACTCTTCCTCTTTTTCCGACCACTTGTCCCTCGCCGTCACCTTCTCTTCCTCGTCATGCTTCTCGTCGTCTGTGCTGGAGTCCATGACGATGGCCTTGGACTTGCTCCCCGCTCTGGACTTCTTGGGGCTGGACGAGGAGCGTCCTGCTTGGGCGTCGCTCTTCTTGCCCTTGGCGGCCGACACTTTTTTCTTGGCCCTCTTCTTTTTCTTGGCGGGAAGCTGTTTGCCGCTGTTCTGTCTCTGAGGATCTCATCAGTCCCCACGTTGACTTTCAAGATGTCAAAACCATACGGTACATCAGCGAAGCAATACAAAAACTCATGAAAAAAATAAACACAGCTGTAAAACACTTACATACAAACAAGACAGCTGCTTGTACACCCGAAAGAGAACAAAGAACAGTGTCTAAGAGGAGCATCAACATTTGCATTTAAACTGTAAAATCCTGTTTATGATTTATTTACTCTACTTATTTAAATATGAACAATTTCCTTTAGGAAACTTTTATGATTTGTGTGTTGTTGTAGCTGGTATGCTGCAATTTTTTTTTTTTTCCCCCAAGATGGCGACCCTGTAGTGGCTGCTGTTGGCAGGAACTCTGTGCTCTTGTGTCATCCTTTTGTGTTTCCCTCTTCTTTTCATGTTTATATATATATACATATATATATATATATATATGTGTATTATTATTTTTATTTTTTATGCCTTTTGGTCCGGACCTTTTGGGACTGTGTGACAAGGGGTGGCACTTTCGTGACTTCTGCGGTGCTTTTTTGTGAACTTCTGGATCTGCCTCCCGAGAGCCTTTTGGCCATGGAGACCAGCTGCTGGGTCTCTGCCACACCAGAGTCCGTTTGGAGAGACTGGAGGAGATGCAGATGAAGAGACAGGACTGCGGAGCTAGCACTGAGCGCCGGGACGGAAAAGCTTCACAGTGTCTTGGCTGAATGAGCAGGTATCGGACACCTCGGTCTCTTTGGACATATCCTCACTCATCCATGCGGACTGGACACTGGCCGAGACTTGGTTTGGCGGCCGAGAGTGGAGTCGGCTCTCTTGGTTGCTTTGTTGGGTCTGCTCCCGTCTCTGGCCATGCTCCCTTCACCCCAACAGACAATGGCGTGGGACACCGCAAAAGCCACCACAGTGTATATGTTTCTTTTACTTTTTATTCATGTATGTATGTAGAAGTGGCTGGTTGCATCAGCTCTGCTCTTTTAATGTCCTTTGTCTTCTTTGATGTTTCCCTCTTACACACATGAAAGAGGAATGTGTGCTATGGCTATGAGTTGTTTTCTTCCCTTGGCCTCAGTCTGGACCGCCTCTCCAGGGGCCCAGGCTTAGACCGATTTTTTTTTTCTCTCATTGCCCCCACTTTTTTACCTGTATGTATCTCACCTTTTTTGCAAGGGGCGCCGCAAGTTGGCAGACCCGTCAGCGATCCTGTTCTGTCTCCCTGGAATCTTTGTCTGACCTTGAATGGGATTCTGCTGAACATTTTAATTTCCCCTCGGGGATTAATAAAGTATGTCTAATTCTGATTCTTCACCTTTTTTGCAAGGGGCGCCGCAAGTTGGCAGACCCGTCAGCGATCCTGTTCTGTCTCCCTAGAATGTTTGTCTGACCTTGAATGGGATTCTGCTGAACATTTTAATTTCCCCTCGGGGGTTAATAAAATATGTCTGATTCTGATGTTTAACATCAACAAAACATGGCTAATTAGTACAAATAAACTACATTAATTCATCTCTCAACGGTGTTGAGACATTGCTGGACAGCGGAGTAGTAACTAAATCCAAATAAAAAATGATTTTATTTTTTTAAGATATCTGGCTTGTATTTTCAGTAGGGATGTAAATTTATAGATTCATGGATATGATACCCTAATAAATATTCCTTATCGATACCAGTATTTATCAGTACTCTTGTCGGTACTACATGTCATTTGTGGAAATAAAAACCTGGAAAAAAGGCATTTTCAATAGCATTTCTATTAGCACAAGAGTTTGAACACCTCCAACATGATGTTCTGTAACATTTTAAAGCAGGGAAGTCTTTTATCAGCAGCTGTTTATTTGAAGTCTTAAATAGATAGATAGATAGTACTTCATTGATTCCTTCAGGAGAGTTCCTTCAGGAAAATTTAAAGAAGTCAACTATGTGTGCAGTGCAAGGTGAAATGCAGTTATGTCATCTTCTTCTCAATAACACACACATCAAACTTTGGTTGCTTCCTTATTTGTCATCATTCAAAGCTGATTGTAATGTGTAGCAGCGGCAGCTGAACTCAGTGTGAAAATGTATCATAGTTACGTCAGTCAGCTGGAATTAAAAATACAAATAGTTGTGCCGTTAGTCCAGAATCTTCACGGTCCTCATGGACAACATAATTAGGAACCAGTACTAAAAAAATGGTACTTGGTGTACATCTCTTATCTTCACCACTAAACCTTTGAAATATGCTGACATATGTGCTGCTAAGGTAAATAAACAGTAGCCATATTGAATGTTTGCCTTCATTTGACCACGTGAGGTAAGGAGGACGGCCCCTAGGTCACATGGTTACACCCCAGCAATTACATTGTTGATGATTGATGAGCATTCATATTTAAATGGTGGTGTTAAAAAGCAAACATATCTTCATCTTTAGTGATAAATGTGTCCCCCGGATGAACATGTGTCACAAACATTGTATTAGATGATATGTGGATGTTGTGCTTACTTGGACTGTGATGAAGCTGTGAGGACTCAGGTGGTTTGTCTTCATGCTCTTCAGTCTTCACAGAGACAACAGTCAGTGGAAACTTGCTGACATCAGCCTCCTCCTGCCCTAGAAGACACTCTCCCCCCTCTTCCTCTTTGAAATAAGAGGGCTGTGGAACCTCCTTGTCCCCTTTAAAATGTGAGGGCTGTGGATACTTTACAGTGAAACTGTCCCCCTGCAGATGAGGGAGACATTCTTCTTGGTGTCCAATCAGCTGATGGATGTCTACAAGACACAAACAAAACGCATTTTAACTCCTACATGCTGAATATTAAATTGTACATGAAATATAGGGCTGTGGCTATTGAAAATTTTATTAATCAAGTGTTCTACTGGAAATTTTCCGATTAGTTGAGTAACTGAATAAAACAGTGTTGCTTGGTTAAAGACAAATTTAAGCGACTATAAAACATTTCACTTAATAATGAACAGTCAATTGGTTTGAGATGGTATGAGATCAAAATGTTATCTTTAGAGCAGGCTTTGTTTTTTTGCCAATCACAGCCACGTTAAAAAGTCAAAGTACCAATGATTGTCACACACACACTAGGTGTGGGGAGATTATTCTCTGCATTTGGCCCATCACCCTTGATCACATCCTGGGAGGTGAGGGGAGCAGTGAGCAGCAGCGGTGGCCACGCCCGGGAATAACTTTTATGGTGATTAAACCCCAATTAAAACCCTTGATGCTGAGTGCAAGGCCGAGAAGTAATGGGTCCCATTTGTATAGTATTTGGTATGACTGGGTTGGGGTTCGAACTCACAACCTACCGATCTCAGGGAGGGTGCACCGACATGAAGGAAATAACAGGTCAGTATGCTTTGACACACATATATAACTTGTCAAACCTGCCAGCTATCAGGCTAGGTTTACAGCGTCAGTCACCATGGTAACTGACTCTGACTTTGTCTTACCTCTCTTATTTTTGGAGGTAAAACTCTCGAGCTTTACATACTCAGGACTTTGCACTTAACCTGCTCTCTGGAAAATTCCCCCGGTGACTGTGTGAGTTTTGTGTAAACTTGTTGATACACATTGTTACAAACATCAAACTCTCAAAAATATTGTGTGTCTGACACTGTCTCGTTTTTATGAAGAACATAAAACAATTCACGGTGGCAGAGGGGTTAGTGCGTCTGCCTCACAATACCAAGTTCCTGCAGTCCTGGGTTCAAATCCAGGCTTGGGATCTTTCTGTGTGGAGTTTGCATGTTCTCCCCGTGAATGCGTGGGTTCCCTCCGGGTACTCCGGCTTCCTCCCACTTCCAAAAACATGCACCTGGAGATAGGTTGATTGGCAACACTAAATTGGCCCTAGTGTGTGAATGTGAGTGTTAATGTTGTTCGTCTATCTGTGTTGGCTCTGCGATGAGGTGGAGACTTGTCCAGGGTGTACCCCGCCTTCCGCCCGATTGTAGCTGAGATAGGCGCCTGCGCCCCCCGCGACCCCAAAAGGGAATAAGCGGTAGAAAATGGATGGATGGATGGATAAAACAATTAGTGCATCATCCTCACATAACAATTAATCTTCCTACAGACAATCTATTTAGGAATAGTGTTAATGATGAATTATAAAGTTAGTAAAGATGTGAGAGTAAGAAGTAAACAAACCTGTTCTGTGTAACACAACTTGATGTTTTTCATGTTGTCGCTCCTTCTCCTCTTTTGTTGGACAAAGTTCCTCCTCGTACTCTGCTGTCGTTCTTTGGCACATTTTCACACAATCACAACACTTTACACTCACACTCGATCTTTACTTAGTGATGTGTTTTGATCACTTCCGCCTCTCTTTGTTAGCAGCTAACAAGCTAAGCTAACTAGCAGGCTAAGCTAGCTCGAGAAGCATCAAAGTGCGCTCAGACTAATATAACCGGATGCAAACAGTTATTAACGATGTTTACTCTATTTACTAGAGTGTAATAAAGGACATATATGTGTACATGGAGACACAGATTAAGAACACTGAACTGTGACGACTGCAATAACGTCTTCACCGTCAGACGCCATCTTGCTTTATCCTCGCCGTGTTTGGTTCGCGCGCAGTGTTGTCAGATCTCGCGAGAGAAACAAGTAAGCAGCTATTTTCCAAATCTCGCGAGAGAAATAAGTAAAACCAGCTTTCCGCCACCGGTAAAAATATTTTATTATATACTATTTACTTATTATGAAAATAAAAGTAAAATTGTCCATTTCAAATTTTCATAGTAAAGACATAAAACTTATTTCCGTAAAAAAATGTCAATATTTAAAAATATATTCAAACAAAAATAGCATAAGGAATGACAAAAAAGAAACAAAATTAATATTACATTAATGATATTATTTTCGTTTTTGATGTTAATCGTTTTTATAATGTAATTTAGAATGTGGGAGGTTTTCATGTTCTTTTCAAATTTCCTTTGAATAGAATAGAATTGAATAGAGTTTTATTGTCATTATTGCAGTGAACAGGTTCAAAGAACAACGAAATTGGAGCAGATCCCCTAAGGTGCATGTACAATATGGTAATATAAATAGTACAAAAAAAAGGTAGATAGAAATAAGAGATGTATCTATATATGTATATATATCCACACAGATGCATACATGCATGCATATGAATATATATACACACATGCATATAACATTATTGCTTATTACAGTCCGAAAAAATTGAAAGAAATTAAAAACATGACACATGAGGACATGAAGGACATATTGTGCTACTATGGCTCTTGGGTAAAAGCTGATTTTTAGTGAATTTGTACCAGCTTTTAGCACCCTATGGCGTCTGCCCGAGGGTGGCATTATATATATTATATCCATCTATCGATTGATGGATGGATAGATCTATCTCTCTTTCCATTTTCTACCGCTTATTCCCTTTTGGGGTCGCGGGGGGTGGGGCTGGGAGGGGGGGGGGGCTGGTGCCTATCTCAGCTACAATTGGGCGGAAGGCGGCGTACACCCTGGACAAGTCCCCACCTTATCGCAGGACCAACACAGATAGACAGACAACATTCACACTCACACTCACACACACACTAGGGCCAATTTAGTGTTGCCAATCAACCTGTCGCCAGGTGCATGTCTTTGGAGGTGGGAGGGGCCTATCCCCAGGTGCATGTCTTCTGAAGTGGGAGGAAGCCGGAGTACCTGGAGGGAACCCACACATTCACGGGGAGGACATGCAAACTCCACACAGAAAAATCCCGAGCCCGGGATTGAACCCTGACTACTCAGGACTTTCGTATTGTGACACAGACGCACTAACCCCTCTTCCACCGTGCTGCCAGATATAGATGTATAGATATAATATATGTAATGCCAATTGAAATTTAAAGAGGACATGAAAACCTCCTACATTCTAAAATACATTATGAAAACAAATGATCATCAAAAACAAAAATAATATCATAAGTGTAATATTTATTTTGTTTCTTTTTTTCTTTCCTTATGCTACTGTTGTTTCAATACATTGTTAAATATTTGAATATTTTTACGAAAATAAGTTGTATGTCTTTGTTTTGAAAATTTAAAATGGACAGTGTAGATCATTTGGTGAAATGACTGTTTTGTTGTTGTTTGTGGTTACTCATAGGAAGAACTGTGCCGAGCTGCATGAATAAGTTGGCTTTAATTAAGACTTCAGCAGGACAGTAATTGTACATAAGAACTGCATGAGAGGGTGGTAGTAACTGACTCCTCGATGTGCACACCCTGGTGGTGTGTTCGAGAATTACAACATGAAAACAGCTGCAAGAAACAAAATCTGTACAAAAAATGCTGCAAGTCAAAGCCACAGAGTCCGTCCAAGTTTACCACAAACAAGTGCTATGGACAGTCTGTGCATGATGTGACAGTGGATCAACACAGCCAAAGTGAAAATGACACATTCTACGTGGATGGCTTGGAAATAGAAAATTGCATTGACTCTGTAAATCCACAACAAAGAGACCAAGATGAAGGATATGTCACAGTGTGCATAAATGACATGCCAACCAAAATGAAAGTGGATACAGGTGCTAAATGCAATGTAATGTCACTGAAGACTTTCAATAGAGTAAACAGCGGCGTGAAACTCGCCAAACAACACAGAAGCACAAATTTGGTGGCTTACGGAGGAGCCAAAATGGAGACACAAGGTGAAGCTACGCTGACATGCTTTTTAAAGGGACAGCGCCACTTACTGCCATTTTTCACAGTGGATAGAATGTGACATCACTGTTGGGCTTCCGTGCATGCCTGCGTACGGGGCTAGTCGAGTTGAGTCCCGATGTGCACCATGTCACCACAGAGAACACTGGAGAGTTCAGCGCACGGATCCTCACACAATACCAAGATATTTTCAGTGAAGAGCTCGGAGAACTACCAGTTGTTTACACAATGACAGTGGACCCCAATGTGCCGCCAGTTGTTAGGCCGGCCCACCGCATCCCAGTAGCGATGCAAGACTGTGTGAAAGCTGAACTTAAATCCATGGAAAGCATAGACGTTATTACTTCAGTCACCGAACCAACAGCTTGGGTGTCATCCATGGTCGCTGGGCACACGAAAGTCAAATCAGAAATCAGATTGTGCATCAACCCCAAAGATTTAAAGGCCTACTGAAATTAGATTTTCTTATTTAAACGGGGATAGCAGGTCCAATCTATGTGTCATACTTGATCATTTCGCGATACTGCCATATTTTTGCTGAAAGGATTTAGTAGAGAACATCCACGATAAATTTCGCAACTGTCGGTGCTAGGAGAAAAGCTCTGCCTCTACCGGAAGTCGCAGACGATGACGTCACATGTTTGATGGCTCCTCACATCTTCACATTGTTTTTAATGGGAGCCTCCAACAAAAAGTGCTATTCGGACCGAGAAAACGACAATTTCCCCATTCATTTGAGCGAGGATGAAAGATTCGTGTTTGAGGATATTGATAGCGACGGACTAGAAAAAATAATTTAAAAAATTTTTTTTTTAAAAAACGCGATTGCATTGGGACGGATTCCGATATTTTTAGACACATTTACTAGGTTAATTCTGGGAAATCCCTTATCTTTCTATTGTGTTGCTAGTGTGTTAGTGAGTTTAATATTACCTGATAGTCGGAAGGGTGTCTCCACGACTGTCTTGACGCGCAGTGTCTCAGGGGAGTCGACGGCAGCTATGGATGGCACAAGCTCAGCTTTTTTCCGGTAAGAACTATCTTTTTAACCACAATTTTCTCACCGAAACCTGCTGGTTGACATGTGGTCGGGATCCATGTTCTCTTGACCGCGCTCTGATCCATAGTAAAGTTTCAGCTCCAGGAATTTTAAACAAGGAATCACTGTGTGTTTGTGTGGCTAAAGGCTAAAGCTTCCCAACTCCATCTTTCTACTGTGACTTCTCCAATATTAATTGAACAAATTGCAAAAGATTCAGCAACACAATGTCCAAAAAAACTGTATAATTATGCCGTTAAAGCAGACGACTTTTAGCTGTGTGTGTGTGCAGCGCTCATACTTCCTAAAAACCTGTGACGTCTTGCGTACACGTCATCATTACACAACGTTTCGAAGACGAAACTCCCGGGAAATTTAAAATTGCAATTTAGTAAACCAAAAAGGCCATATTGGCATGTGTTGCAATGTTAATATTTCCTCATTGATATATAAACTATCAGACTGCGTGGTGGCTAGTAGTGGCTTTCAGTAGGCCTTTAAATGAAGCACTAAAACGGCCCCACCACCCCATGAGAAGTGTGGAGGAGGTAGCAGCACAAATGTTTTCAGTGCTAGATGCAAAAAATTCATTCTGGCAGATCCGCCTGGACAAGAAGTCCTCAATGAAGACAACATTCAGTACTCCTTTTGGACGTTACAGATTCCTTCGCATTAACTCAGCAAGCGGAGTATTCCAGCGCACAATGGATCAGCTCTTTGCTGGATATCCATGCTCAGTCATTGTCGATGACATCATCATCGGAGGCCGTGATGTGGCGGAGCATGACGCCAACCTAAAAAAGGTGTTTGAACGTGTGAAGGAAATAAACCTCAAACTCAACCCGCAGAAATGCAAATTTCGACTTGACCAAGTATGCTACTTTGGTCATATCTTCACAAGTAAAGGTTTGAAAGTTGACCCCTCCAAAACTGCTGCTATCAGAGACATGCCAGTCCCCACAGATGTCACTTCACTTCACCGTTTCCTGGGAATGGTTAACTATTTTGGCAAGCACATTCCAAACCTCAGTGACATCGCAACGCCACTGAGGAAGCTGACTCACAAAGAGACCGCATGGTGCTGGTTCCAGCAACACCAAGATGCTTTCGACCGCCTGAAAGCATGTCTCTCCTTTCCACCAGTATTGGCCTACTAAGATGTCAAAGAGCCAGTCAGGCTGACCTGTGACGCGTCATGCTTTGGACTAGGAGCTGCCTCATGTAAAATGGAAGGCCAGTAGCCTTTGCATCCCGCACCCTTACAGAAACAGAAAGTCAATACGCTCAAATTGAGAAGGAGCTTCTAGCTCTTGTGTTTGCATGCACCAAGTTCAGAGACTATGTGTATGGCAAGGCCACCACAGTAGAAACTGACGACCAACCGTTGGGGACAATCTTGAAGAAACCAATTCACAATGCCCCGGCCCGTCTTCAGCGGATGCTGCTACGCTTGCAAAGCTATGACATAAGCCTAATCTACAAAAAAGGAAAGCACATGTACTTGGCTGACACTCTTTCAAGAGCCCCTAATGCAACAGACAGTGAGAGCCCATCTGACAGTAGTTCTTTCGACATCATGTCTGTGAGCTACATTTCTACAGCCCGCCTGGAAGAGCTCAAGAAGCACATGGAGGAGGTTGAAGTAATGCAGACTCAGTGTAGTTATCCAGCGTAGATGGCTTGTCAGAAAGACTCAGCTGCAGCCTGCCATTGAAGTTTTCTTCCCCTACAGAGACAAACTCACTGTGGAAGATGGAATTGTCATGAAAGGGCAGAAAGCAGTCATTCCAACGTCACTACAAAAAGAGTACATTAATATTGTACACAAAGGTCACCCAGGCATTGAAGCAACCAAACGCAGAGCAAGAGGTATCATCTTTTGGCCATCAATGTCACGAGACATCACTAAAGAACTACTTTTTTGCACAGTGTGCAGCAGCACAAAACCACATCAGCAAAAAGAACCACTTCATCTCCATCCAGTTCCAGACCTTCCGTGGTCACAGTTGCTACAGACATTTTTGAATGGCGTGGACAACACTACCAGGTGATAGTTGATTCCTATTCTAGATGTTTGAAATTGACCTTCTACAAAACATCACAGCGACAGTTGTAATTTCCAAAATGAAAATAACATTTTTCATTGCACGGCACACCACACACACTGCTATCTGATAATGTAAGACAGTACAAGTGTGAGCAATTCAGGAAATTTGCTGAGGAGCGGGACTTCATCCACACCACCAGTAGCCCAGAGTTTCCCAAGTCGAATGGACTTGCGGAAAGAGCTGTCAGGAGTGCCAAGCAACTGATGGAGAAATCCTACCGGGACAAACCTTTTTTTTTTCTTTTTCTTTTTTTTCTTCTTTGTCATGAAAAAGGGACGTTTTTGTCATGAAAAAGGGAGTTTTTTGTGGTTGGTGCACTAGTTGTAAGTGTATATTGTGTTTTTATGTTGATTTAAAAAAAAAATACAAAAAAAACATTATTATTATTATTTTTTTTTTATAAAAAATTATTCCGCGGCCCGGTGGTTGGGGACCACTGTTCTAATGTACATACTTGTTCTTATGCTATCTGAACTCACTATGTTCTCTGCTGGCTGTACATATCCTACTGTAAGACCTACACTGTTTCAATGTCCACATTTCTCTGTTGATGCAATTGTTGATGACTGAAGTACTGATATCAACCAAAGCTCCTCATCCCACCCCCCGGATTGTAAATAATGTAAATAATTAATTGTATATACTATGATGATTAACCTGTGTGATGACTGTATTATGCTGATAGTATATATTTGTACCATGAATTGATTAACGTGGACCCCGACTTAAACAAGTTGAAAACTTATTGGGGTGTTACCATTTAGTGGTCAATTGTACGGAATATGTACTGTACTGTGCAATCTACTAATAAAAGTATCAATCAATCAATCAATCAAAAATGATATTTCAAATATATAAACCGTATTTTACTTTAAATCATGTATGTATGAGAATAATTAACTAGTACTGTTTTTAATGCACTTATTGTGTTGTCTGTCTAATTGTAATAAATGCAGACGAGGCGTGTTCAACGTTGACTCACACAGCGTGCTCATAACCACATTCTAGCTGTCCGCATGGCGACATACGACACCACTTCACGGGGCTACCGCGCATGCTCGTCACTACTGTTGCATGCTGGGTAGTGTAGTTCTTATACTCCTTAGCCCAAAACATCACAACTATGACTCTTTGGCCCCGCCCCTACGGACGCATGCTTGGAAGACATGCGCTTTGCGGCAAAGTCCTCCTTTTCTCCACACACGCTTCTAAGCCTCGGCACATCTCCTCACATTGCTACTAACTACACTTTATTCATCCTCCGTGTCAGGATAAACTCCACTCGTCTCAGCCAAATTTGGAGATTATTAGGCCTGCTTAGCTTGATAGTTGTTTGAGCGCGCCAATTAGCTTAGCATGCTAGTTAGCTTAGCTTGTTAGCCGCTAACAAAGAGACGCGGATTTGATCAACACATCGCTTAGTTAAGATCAAGTGTGAGTGTAAAGTGTTGTGATTGTGTGAAAATGTGCGAAAGAACGATAGCAAAGTATGAGGAAGAACTTTGTTGTGTGAAAATGTGTGAAAGAACGATAGCAGAGTACAAAGAGGAACTTTCTCGGACAAAAGAAGAGAACGAGAGACTACGTCAACTATTGGAGGCTGTTTTCAAGAAACCTCAAGTTGTGTTACACAGAACAGGTTTGTTTACTTCTTACTCTCACATTTTTACTAACTTTATATTTCATCATGAACATGACGTGTTTGCAGCAGTCGTTTCCATTAGATCAGGGGTGTCCAAACTTTTTCCACAGAGGGCCGAACACGGGAAAAATGTAAGCATGCAGGGGCCATTTTGATATTTTTCATTTTCAAACCATAACAAAATATATGGATTTTTTTTTTATCCTTAGGGCTCCTGGGGAGCATAGAGGGTCTCAGTCACTAAAATGTTAAAAAAAAAAGGTCAAATTATTATTATTTTTTTTTTATTTAATGCTTACAGTAAATCTCTATATCAACTTGAGGTTGATATAAAGTAAAACAAATAAGGTTTTGTGCCTTTTCAGTCAAAGACAACTTGTTTTTTCATCGTAAAACTGAAATATGCAGTATTTAGATAGATAGATAGTACTTTATTGATTCCTTCAGGAGAGTTCCTTTATTTAGCAATTCAAGCCCTCAAAGATCAATAATGCAGGACATCATTGATTTTAATTATTTAATATGTTTGAGTAATCACAGTGAAAAGTTAAATAAAATCCTACTAAATATATTTGAGATCCGAAATTTTCCCCACTCATAAAGTGATTCATTTTTATTAGATTTTTTTTTTTTTACTTTTAACACTTAAATTTAAAGATAAACTTCGGATATATCTGTCAATTTTAAGTTTGAACTATTATTTTGTGTATTTTATGTTCTTTTGTCCAAATTTTGATCTTTTTATATGGCAACCACACAACATATGCAATATTTTTCTACATAAAACATGGAAAAAAATAAAAAATAAAGACACAAGGAAAAAAAAAAACTGCCTGCATGGCAGCTTTGTGTCAACATTGCCACATTTTCTCACTATATTTCACCTCATTCCACTTTTTTTAAATGTGTTTTTGAATTTTTGCAATACTATCAATTTTGCAATTTTTGCAGAATGTGTGGCGGGTGGGTAAACGATTAGCTGCGGGCCGCAAATGGCCCCCGGGCCGCACTTTGGACACCCCTGCATTAGATAATGTCCAAATAGAGGTGATTTGGCACACTTATAATTAAAAAAACTAAAATAATGTTGTTTTTCATCAGATATGTAGTAGTATTGTATACGTCAGTGGTTCTCAAACTTTTTTTGTCATCCCCCACTTTGGACAAGGGGGAGTTTTCAAGCCCCACCTGCCCCCATCGCCACAACAGAACGCTAATGGGGCGGCATAGCTCGGTTGGTAGAGCAGCCGTGCCAGCAACTTGAGGGTTGCAGGTTCGATTCCCGCTTCCGCCATCCTAGTCGCTGCCGTTGTGTCCTTGGGCAAGACACTTTGCCCACCTGCTCCCAGTGCCACCCACACTGGTTTAAATGTAACTTAGATATTGGGTTTCACTATGTGTGTCACTAGAGAAAAGCGCTATATAAATATAATTCACTAATGCCAAGCTTAACATTTTCAAATGTATTGAACATCAAGTAACATTCATGTCAGGGTTTCCCACACATTCATTTATTTGTGGCGGCTCGCCACGAAAGAATTACGGCCGCCACAAATAAAAAAAAAACATTTTCGGCTTTTGACTCGCTTGACCGCTCATAAAAGCAGTGGGACTCTGTCTGTGAATGGAGCTTGTAGTTACATATTATGTAAATATGATATAAATATGTACATAAAGTGTTGTAATTATATTCCAACTCCGCGCTCTTCTTGGTCATTGCCGCCGCAAGAATATAATAATGAAAAAATGTTTTTAAGTGAAATTCCCTCCCGTTCCTCGCGCCCCACCTGTCATGTCTCTATTCCCCACAGGTGGGGCCCGCCCCACACTTTGAGAAACGCTGGTATATGTGGACGGGGGCCCTGCTTTGGTAATAATGTGTACCCCTCTCAGAGATCATATTTAGTTCCACTTCCAACATTCTCATGATGGAAAATAAGATGAGATGGTAAAACGTGAACAGTTGTGGAACCTTTTTACTCGGGGGGTGACGGGATCTCGTTGGAAGCGCGATGTATGAGCAGACGCCGTTTAGGTAAAACAAAAAGGTGTCTGCCAATTTAGTTTACAATGTCATTACGTCAGTAGTTGTCAAACTTTTTTAACCAAGTACCACCTCAGAAAATACTTGGATTTCCAAGTACCACCATCATGAACAGCATTAAAATACAGTAGCATAGTAGGCCTTAATTATTCATTAAAAACAAGGAGGACACATTATTTAACGAGTATATTTAATAATTTTAAATACTGTTGCATTACACACAGTTTGAACAGTAACACTGTGTTTGCATGTAGGAATTGATTGAATGATTGATTGATACTTTTATTAGTAGATTGCACAGTTCGGTACATATTCCGTACAATTGAACACCCGAATAAGTTTTTCAACTTGTTTAAGTCGGGGTCCACGTTAATCAATTCATGTTACAAAATGAATTGATTGGAAAATAAAAGACTGTACTTAAATATTACATAGTGCACACTAGATAGATTCTGGTGCGCACCAGATAGTTTCTAGGATGCAGCTTCCTCAGTTGACCTCTGACCTGGTCCACAAAGATGACTAATGTCTGGTGGAGGAGTAGGGGGTTGCAACCATGGCTGGGGGGGAGAAGACGAGGGGGTGGCTGCGATGAGGAAAGGGCTAAAAAGGCAGTAAAAACTTTTTAAACAAAGTGTTTGCTCGTGACGTTTTCTGAAATTTGTAGGTATATTCTTGCTATCGTTTTCAGAAGGTATAATATTGTGTTTCAGAGATATGCTTTGACATTTTTGCCGATGACATCTATTAAACAAGACAAGGAGCAAAGAAATCAAACACAGACAGGATTCAATTTAGCTCATGAGGAGAAACGTCTTGGCTGCAACTTCGTACAGTTTCCCACCACGCTCTGACGAGGGAGTTCCACGCGTCCTCTTTCCTTTGGGGCTTTTCTGATTACATAGCTGCAGATGTTTCTAAAGGGAGGGGGGTCGTAAATGGCTGTCGCACTCGATCATAAACAGTTAAAAGAAAAGGTGCCTGGTGCTGCGTCAGGTCTGCTCCCTCTCCGCTTTGTAGATCTCGGGTCAAGAAAAGGTCTCCTGTGGCTGTCAATAGATCAAAGAAACCGACACCTCCATGTTGCATCCCATCGCAGACAGTGGAGTTTTACAAGCCTTTTGTTTGATAAGATGAAAGACAGCTTTGGGTGTTCTCGCAGGGGACCTGAATTCAATGGAAAACAAAGTTGTTTTATAACTTATATACAATTATTCTGACAATTTTGTTATTATTGTTGATATTATCTGGAATCGATTATTGGTCGCAGTAAAGTAGCAAATTGGGTAGTTTTTAGCTCTAAATGGGGTATTTCAACAAGTAAACAGTACAGTAGGTACTAGGTTTATACATGTGTAATGCCCATAAGGGTATTCCAGTACAATATGCCGAGATGAGATGTGTAAATATCAAAATATTACTTGAAATCAATTTTTGGCAGCAGTAAAGTGGTTGTTTTGGTATATTTTAGCTTTGTAAAGGGTATTTCTACAAGTATACAGTAGGTAATTGATTTATATATATGTCATGCCCATAAGAGTATTTAGTAAAATATGCAGAGATGAGATGTGTCAGTATCAAAATATTACTTAAAATAAATTTTTGGCAGCAGTAAAGTGGCCATTTGGGTAGATATTTGCTCTAAAAATGGTATTTCAACAAGTAAACGGTACAGTAGGTACTTGATTTTGATACATGTAATGCTCATAAGGGTATTTTAGTAAACTATGCAGAGATGAGATTTGTCAGTATCAAAATATTACTTGAAATCAAATTTTGGCAGCAGCAGAGTGGTTGTTTTGGTATATTTTAGCTTTGTAAAAGGTATTTCTACAAGTATACAGTACAGTAGGTACTTTATTTATATATATATGTAATGTCCATAAGAGTATTCTAGTAAAATATGCAGAGATGAGATGTGTCAATATCAAAATATTACTTAAAATACATTTTTGGCAGCAACAAAGTGGCCATTTGGGCAGATATTTGCTCTAAAAAGGGTATTTCAACAAGTAAACAGTACAGTAGGTACTTGATATTGATATATGTAATGCTCATAAGGGTATTTTAGTAAAATGCGTGTGTGTAAATATGCGATGTGTAAATATCAAAATATTACATCAAATCACTTTTTGATTCAAGATAGTTTATTGTCATATGCACAGTTAAACAGACAGTTTGCCGTACAATGAAAATCTTACTTTGCTAGTCCACCCTTCAACAAGTCACACGGTACTTAGCTAAAAATAAAAAATAAAAATGTATATACAAGGCACAGTAAGTAACATAACATTATTGCACATTCTGATTGACAGTCAACAGTATAAATATGGAGGTGACCTTGGGTCACAGCAGCAGTTGAAGTGTCTTTAGTGATCAACGGTGAAACGTGTCTACAGTGATGGTTCACAGTTAGGGGGTGGTCAAGGTAGCTGTCTTTTGTTCAAAAAGACAAAAGTAAAAACGGGGAGTTGGAGGGAGCTAGCATTCACAAGCCTGATGGCCTGTGGGAAGAAACTGTTTGTCAGTCTGGTAGTCCTGGATTTCAGGCTCCTGTATGGTCTGCCTGATGGTAGGAGGCTGAAGAGACTGTGTACTGTCCTTGATGATGATGTGTGCTCTCCTGGTGGCCCTGGTAGACTACATGTCCTGTAGTGAGGGGAAGGCTGCTCCTGATATGTACTGAGCAGTTTTAATCACTCGCTGGAGTGCCTTCCTGTCCTTAGCAGTGCAGTTTCCATACCAGACCGTGATTGAGCTGGTAAGGACCCTCTCAACCGTACTTCTATAGAAGTTGCTGAGAATTTTGGGTGGCATGCCAAATTTTCTCAGCCTTCTTAGGAAGTACAGTCGCTGCTGGGCTTTCTTTATTGTTTGTTGGGTGTTGTGATCCCAGGTGAGGTCCTCGCTGATGTGGGTCCCGGGGAATTTACAGGTTTTCACCCTGTCCACCTTTGTCCCCCCTATGTACAGAGGTGTGTACTGTGCACTCCTTCTCCATGGGTCAATAATCATCTCCTTGGTCTTGTCTGTGTTCAAGAAGAGATTATTATCCTGACACCAGACCACCAGTTCCGCTACCTCCCTTCTGTACACTGCCTCAGATCCCCCGGTGATCAGTCCGACGACCGTAGTATCATCTGCAAACTTGATGATAGTGGTGTTGTTCTGGGAGCCCACACAGTCGTGTGTGAAGAGGGTGTACAATAGGGGGCTCAGCACGCAGCCTTGGGGGGTCCCAATGCTTAGAACCTTTGTGCCTGATGTCTGGTTGCCGATTCTGATTGACTGGGGCCGGTTTGTGAGAAAGTTCAGGACCCAGTCACATAGAGTTGGTGTCAGACCAACAGTGAGGAGTTTAGCACTGAGTTTTTGTGGGATGACCGTGTTAAAAGTAGAGCTGTAGTCGATGAATAATAGCCTGGCATAGGTGTCCTTGCCCTCTACGTGGGTGAGGGTGGTGTGGATGACAGGGTTGACTGCATCCTCAGTGGACCGGTTCTGCCGGTAGACAAACTGTAGAGCAGGGGTCACCAACTCGGTGACCGCGGGCACCGGTCGCCTGTAAGGACCAGATAAGTCGCCCGCTGGCCTTTTCGAAAAATAGCTCAAATAGCAGCACTTACCAGTGAGCCGCCTCTATTTTCTAAATTTTATTTATTTACTAGCAAGCTGGTCTCGCTTTGGTTGACCTTTTTAATTCTAAGAGAGACAAAACTCAAATAGAATTTAAAAAATCCAAGAAAATATTTTAAAGACTTGGTCTTCACTTGTTTAAATACATTCATTTTTATTTTTTATTTGCTTCCTATAACTTTCAGAAAGACAATTCTAGAGAAAATATACAACCTTAAAATTGATTTTAGGATTTTTAAACACATTCACCTTTTTACCTTTTAAATTCCTTCCTCTTCTTTCCTGACAATTTAAATAAATGTTCAAGTATTTTTTTTTTTATTGTAAATAATTTTTATTGTCTGTATTGTATTGTGTTGTAAATATTCATGTTCGAAATAAACTAAAGAAAGAAAGAAAGAAAATAGGAATAATAAATACATTTTAATTTAATTCTTCATTTTAGCTTCTGTTTTTTCGACGAAGAATATTTGTGAAATATTTCTTCAAACTTATGATTAAAATTCAAAAAAATGATTCTGGCAAATCTAGAAAATCTGTGGAATCAATTTTAGATCTTATTTCAAATTCTTTTGAATTTCTTTTAAAATGTTTGATCTAGAAAATCTAGAAGAAATAACGATTTGTCTTAGTTAGATATATAGCTTGGTCCAATTTGTTATATATTCTAACAAAGTGCAGATTGAATTTTAACCTATTCAAAACATGTCATCAAAACTCTAAAATTAATATTAATCAGGAAAAATGACTAATGATGTTACATAAATAATTTTTTTAATTTTTTCAAAAAGATTCAAATTAGCTAGTTTTTCTCTTCCTTTTTTTTGTTTGAATTTTGAATTTTAAAGAGTCGAAATTGAAGATAAACAATGTTTCAAAATTTAATTTTCATTTTTTTCGTGTTTTCTCTTCTTTTAAACCGTTCAATTAAGTGTTTTTTCATCATTTATTCTCTACAAAAAAACCTTCCGTAAAAGGAAAAAAAAGTTAGGACGGAATAACTGACAGAAATACCCATTTATACATATATATATATATATATATATATATATATATATATATATATATATATACATACATAGATTTATCTATTAAAGGTTAATTGAGCAAATTGTCTATTTGTGGCAATTTATTTAAGTGTGTATCAAACTGGTAGCCCTTGGCATTAATCAGTACCCAAGAAGTAGCTCTTGGTTTCAAAAAGGTTGGTGACCCCTGCTGTAGAGGGTCCAGTGTGTCTGGGATGGTCTTCTTGATGTGTGACATGACTATCCTCTGGAAGCACTTCATCACTATTGGGGTGAGTGCAACAGACAGGTCACAGTGTTTTTCTTTGGCAGGGGCACGATGGTGGTGGTCTTGAAGCAGGTGGGCACAACAGCTTGTGTTAGTGACAAGTTGTATATGTCAGCAAGTACGTCAGCCAGCTCTGATGAACACACCCTGAGGGCCTGGCCAGGGATGTTGTCTGGGCCGACTGCCTTCCGTGGGTTTGTTTTCTTCAGAACTGTACGTACCTCTGCTGTTGTCACAGTGAGCGGTGGGTCCTGCGTGGGCTCCGTGGTCAGAACCCCTCTCTGTTAGTTGGTGTTGAGGACCTCGAAGCGGGCGTAGAACTCATTCAGCTCATCTGGCAGTGAGCGTTGGCAGTTTGTGACCCCCCTGCTCCCCTGCTTGTAGTCTGTGATGTGTTGCAGGCCTTGCCACATGCGCCGGGAATCTGTGTTGAAGTGGAATCCCTCCAGCTTTTGTCTGCATTGTCCCTTGGCCTCGCTGATGGATTTACACAGGTCATATCTGGCCTTATTCTAGTCCTCAGCGTTGCCTGAGACAAATGCAGTGGAGCGGGCATGTAGCTTGGACCGAACATTAATCCAGGGTTTTTGGTTTGGGTATATCTTGTATTGTTTTTGGGGAACAATGTTTTCCACACACGTACTGATGTAGCCAGTTACACCGGAAGCATGTTCCTCTATGTCAGGGGTCGGGAACCTTTTTGGCTGAGAGAGCCATTTAAGCCAAATATTTTAAAATGTATTTCCGTGAGAGCCATATAATATTTTTTAACACTGAATACAACAAAATGTCTGCATTATTAAGTAAGATCAACATTTATAGAGTATAATATGTCACAAACTCGCATGGCAGCAGTAGTAGTGGCACCAAGATGCAGGAACCAGGAGAGCGAAGAACAGGTAAGATGAGGAACGCGCAAGACAAGCAGAAATAGAAACATGCTGATTGGCAGCAGGTGTGTACCGGCGGCCAACCAACAGCAGGTAAGGGGAAAAAACACAGCGCTCAGCGGTACAAACAGGAAATGGAAACAAAATAAGAGCACTGATGGAAAGTAAATACAAAACAAAGAAGCACGAACAGAAATGAAGTGACAGATCTTCACACAATAAGTCTCTTATTCTTTTTTAATAAAAGTTTCATTCGGAAGCTCACCGATGATGAATAAAATGCTTCTTACCATTAATGCGACTTCTTGAACAGGTGCGGTAGAAAACAGATGAATGGATTAAAATGTATGAAGTGAAGTGAAGAGAATTATATTTATTTAGCGCTTTTCTCTAGTGACTCAAAGCGCTTTACATAGTGAAACTCATTATCTAAGTTACATTTAAACCAGTGTGGGCGGGCACTGCGAGCAGGTGGGTAAAGTGTCTTGCCCAAGGACACAATGACAGTGACTAGGATGGCGGAAGCGGGGATCAAACCTGCAACCCTCAAGTTGCTGGCACAGCCACTGTATCAACCGAGCCATGCCGCCCCTAATACTGATTTTAAAAGATTCACAGCACAAGACAGAGAAAAAAGACAAGTAAAATCGTTAAACGTTGACAATCCCTTATATTCCTTAGAACTGACCCATATATTCAAATGCAAATGACAGGTATGATTATTTTGTTGATTTTAAATTCTTAAAATCTGCCTGGAATATTTGTCTTCTATTCTGTTTACAATCATACGGAGCCCCTAAAGGGAGATGGATGTTTTGCGAGATCTTGCAATACTTTGGTATGAGAATGTTTTATATTTTGAACGTTATTTTTAACACTGTGATTACCAGCGGAATTATTCATTACTTATCATGTTAAGCAATGTCAGCTAAGATTTATCTAAGAGCCAGATGCAGTCATCAAAATAGCCACATCTGGCTCTAGAGCCATAGGTTCCCTACCCCTGCTCTAAATACACAGTACCATCATCCCTCTGAGCAGCAGTTTTGAACATGTCCCAGTCTGTACTCCCAAAGCAGTCCTGAAGCACAAGTTCAGTGTCTTCATTCCAGACTTGAACAGTTTTACTCACTGGGGGGGGGGGCTTGCTTGAGACGCTGTCTGTACGCTGGATATAGAAAAGCTGAGATGTGATCAGATAGTCCAAAGTGTGGTCTGGGTACAGCCTTGTAGGCTCCCCTCACGTTGCAGTACACCTGGTCCAGAGTGTTTATCTCCCTCGTAGTAAAGTTCACATATTGATGGTATTTTGGGAGGACACTCTTTAGGTGGTTAAAATCCCCAGCTACCGTGAACGCAGCATCAGGGTGTGGGGTCTCTTGTTTACTGATGACGTCATGCAGCAGCTTCAGCGCTGTAGTGGAGTCCGCCCGTGGCGGGATGTAAACAGACAGTATAAACACTGCACTGAACTCCCTTGGCAGGTAAAAAGGTCTGCATTTCACCATCAACAACTCAATGTTGTCCGAGCAGTGTCTTTCAACCACCTGTACGTCCGAGCACCAGCTGTTACTCACGTAAACACAGACCCCGTCGCCTCTCGCCTTTCTTGAAGCCTTTGTCCGGTCTCCACGGTAAACTGAGTGTGTTGTTAGCTGGATAGCAGAGTCTGGGATGCTGTCCGAAAGCCAGGTTTCCGATTCCTGGTTCTCAGCTCATCCAGCTTGTTGTCGAGTGAGCGCACGTTAGCTAGCAGCAGGCTAGGCAGTGGTGGTTGTGTAGCTCTAGCCCAATGGTTCCCAAACTTTTGCAGGCTGGCGCCCCCTTGGCTCCCCAGTGAATTCCTAGCGCCCACCCCCACAGACACATATGGAAACAAACACCTCTTTCTTGATATTTGGTATGCTGCAATTTGAAAAGAGAAAAGTTAAACACAAATGTGTATTTCACAAATAAAACCCAATTTAGTAAACCAGTTTATTTTTTAGCAGTTTTAACTGTTTCAGCAACATAGAATGGTAAATAAACATTCCACCAGTAACCTTCATTGTCTCACACTTAATATTAATGGGATGGATGTGCTTGGTGCAGGGACATAAGCTTCTCAACATCAGGCTGGAACTCACTAAGAAGAAGTCGTAGATCCCCGCGGTCAGTCATTTTCAGTCGGTTTCTTTGCTTGGAAAGAAGCAAGGCGACTGCACTGAAACCCCGTTCTACTAAATATGATGTTGGGAAGGCAATAAAGTACATCTTGACCTTGTTCCACAGCACTTGATAGCAGTCAGAGATTTTTTTTTTGTAACCAAAAATCTTGATATGACTTTTTGAACTTTGGCCTTAGCTCAATGTCATTTTGAATTGAAATCAGTTGTTCCTCTGCCACTCCAGTTTCTTCACCGTCGACATTTAGGAATGGATTGATCACCCAGTCTGGTATTTCAAGCAATAAAATGTCCTCAAATCTCTCAGACATGTCTCTGTGCAGTTCATCCAGGTGTGTACAATACACACAATATATTGGTAACAATATATATCAGTGAATGCACCACCCTAACCAGCTCAACACAACACAACACGGCGCGTTCTGGCGAGTCCCCAATTTCATGTTGACTTGAACTCAAGATGATGTTGACCGCCAGAATGCGGTTTTTATTATAAGATAAAATTCTGAACATTACAAGCTTGAAATTACAAACCTGAGCTTTTGCTTTTGTAGTCTATGCTGTCGGATCTGACTGGGCCAGAGCGGCGTGTGGTAACCGGACCCTGATGCGTCGTCCACTGACTCGTCCTGCTGCACGTGTTGTGTACAAATCGTCAAACCAACGTTCGAACTTCTGACTTCGACTTCGGACTGCCGCCCCCTTCTTCCTCACCGCCCCCCCAGATCTTTCCACCGCCCACTTTGGGAACCACTGCTCTAGCCTTTAGCCTAGCATGTAGCCCCGCCGTCTTGTTGTGGTTGTTTTGTGGTTAGCTGGCTCTCGTCGTAGCAGAAAGTTGAAGTCCGTCAGACTAGAAGTGAGCTCGTGGTGAGGTTTTCCGATGTCCAGAAGTGCATCTCTGTTATATCTCACAGTTACGTGCAAAAACTTTGCATTTAGGATGCAAATTAGTACTACAAACCCCGTTTCCATATGAGTTGGGAAATTGTGTTAGATGTAAATATAAACGGAATACAATGATTTGCAAATCCTTTTCAACCCATATTCAGTTGAATATGCTACAAAGACAACATATTTGATGTTCAAACTGATAAACTTTTTTTTTTTTTTGCAAATAATCATTACCTTTAGAATTTGATGCCAGCAACACATGACAAAGAAGTTGGGAAAGGTGGCAATGAATACGGATTAAGTAGAGGAATGCTCATCAAACACTTATTTGGAACATCCCACAGGTGTGCAGGCTAATTGGGAACAGGTGGGTGCCATGATTGGGTATAAAAGCAGCTTCCGTGAAATGTTAAGTAATTCACAAACAAGGATTGGTAGAGTGTCATCATTTTGTAAGCAAATTGTCGAACAGTTTTAGAACAACATTTCTCAACAAGCTATTGCAGGGAATTTAGGGTTTTACCATCTACGGTCCGTATAATCATCAAAGGGTTCAGAGAATCTGGGGAAATCACTGCACATAAGCGATGATATTACGGACATTTGATCCCTTAGGCCAGGGGTCGGGAACCTTTTTAGCTGAGAGAGCCATACAAGCCAAATATTTTAAAAAGTATTTCCATAAGAGCCATATAATATTTTTTTTAAGACTGAATACTGAATATTCTATCTTATTTCAATTATTGTGCAGAAATATTGGGAAATACATATCATAGCAACATAATGCCTTTATTTCACAGAAACGAGCAATTTGTATAATTTTTAAAGTACGATATAGCGACCACACAAAACCACTTCATTAGGTCACAATTACTAAAACTAAAAGACATTGTAGAATTGAATAGTCTATTAATGCTGTTCAAAGCGAGAAATACAATTCTTCCAAAGGACGTACAAAAGTTGTGTGTCCACATCTGAAGATGAGAACCACAGAAGGCCGTATGACTTTAAACATCCAAGAGTGCCAACAAATTTGAAACAAATGTGCTTGTCTGTTGTTGCTGTGAAAGCATGATATTCTCTAAACAAAGACTTAAAAAGCTGTGAGAATACCTTTGTTTTTAAAAAGAGTTACAAAAAGAGAAAACTGGAATTATATCAAACTGAATTTTGATTTGATTGGACGTGTCATTGTGAAAATACTTAAAGGAAAATTGAAAAGTATGTTGGAGTTCGGGTGTTGTTGGAGGGAACAGTTATAAAGTCATCGAAAATAATTTGTGTTAAAAAGGGGGCAGATAAATATAAGACTATTATTCTTCCATCTGCTCCTTTCTGATCATGGAAATGTATAAGAAACAAAAAAAACAATGAAAGTGTCAATTGTACGTGGCTTGTATATATGCATTTTAATGAAAGGAATAACAATAAATGATGATGATGCATTCATTTTTTGGTAAGTCCAACATTTTTTGAGTATAATAAGTCTCTTATTCTTTTTAATAACATTGTTATTCTGAAGCTAACCAGCAATAAATAAAATACTTCTTACCATTAATGCGACTTCTTGAACAGGTGCGGTAGAAACCGGATGGATGGATTAAAATGCATGAAAATCTTTTATATTTTGAACGTTATTTTTGACACTATGATTACCGGCAGAATTATTCATTACTTACCGTGTTTAGCAATGTCAGCTAAGATTTATCTGAGAGCCAGGTGCAGTCATCAAAAGAGCCACATCTGGCTCTAGAGCCATAGGTTCCCTACCCCTGCCTTAGGCGGTACTGCATCAAAAACTGACATCAGTGTGTAAAGGATATCACCACAGGGGCTCAGGAACACTTCATAAAACCACAGTCAGTAACTACAGTTGGTCGCTACATCTGTAAGTGCAAGTTAAAACTCTACTATGCAAAGCCAAACCCATTTACCAACAACACCCTGAAACACCACCGGCTTGGCTGGGCCCGAGCTCATCTAAGATGGACTGATGCAAAGTGGAAAAGTGTTCTGTGGTCTGACGAGTCATCATTTCAAATTATATTTGGAAACTGTGGATGTGGTGTACTCCGGAACAAAAAGGAAAATAACCATCCGGATTGTTATAGGCGCAAAGTTGAAAAGCCAGCATGTGTGATGGTATGGGGGTGTATTAGTGCCCAATGCATGGGTAACTTACACATGTGTGATGGTATGGGGGTGTATTAGTGCCCAAGGCATGGGTAACTTACACATCTGTGATGGTATGGGGGTGTATTAGTGCCCAAGGCATGGGTAACTTACACATGTGTGATGGTATGGGGGTGTATTAGTGCCCAAGGCATGGGTAACTTACACATGTGTGATGGTATGGGGGTGTATTAGTGCCCAAGGCATGGGTAACTTACACATGTGTGATGGTATGGGGGTGTATTAGTGCCCAAGGCATGGGTAACTTACACATGTGTGATGGTATGGGGGTGTATTAGTGCCCAAGGCATGGGTAACTTACACATGTGTGATGGTATGGGGGTGTATTAGTGCCCAAGGCATGGGTAACTTACACATCTGTGATGGTATGGGGGTGTATTAGTGCCCAAGGCATGGGTAACTTACACATGTGTGATGGTATGGGGGTGAATTAGTGCCCAATGCATGGGTAACTTACACATCTGTGATGGTATGGGGGTGTATTAGTGCCCAAGGCATGGGTAACTTACACATGTGTGATGGTATGGGGGTGTATTAGTGCCCAAGACATGGGTAACTTACACATGTGTGATGGTATGGGGGTGTATTAGTGCCCAAGGCATGGGTAACTTACACATCTGTGATGGTATGGGGGTGTATTAGTGCCCAAGGCATGGGTAACTTACACATGTGTGATGGTATGGGGGTGTATTAGTGCCCAAGACATGGGTAACTTACACATGTGTGATGGTATGGGGGTGTATTAGTGCCCAAGGCATGGGTAACTTACACATTTGTGATGGTATGGGGGTGTATTAGTGCCCAAGGCATGGGTAACTTACACATGTGTGATGGTATGGGGGTGTATTAGTGCCCAAGGCATGGGTAACTTACACATTTGTGATGGTATGGGGGTGTATTAGTGCCCAAGGCATGGGTAACTTACACATGTGTGATGGTATGGGGGTGTATTAGTGCCCAAGGCATGGGTAACTTACACATGTGTGATGGTATGGGGGTGTATTAGTGCCCAAGGCATGGGTAACTTACACATGTGTGATGGTATGGGGGTGTATTAGTGCCCAATGCATGGGTAACTTACACATGTGTGATGGTATGGGGGTGTATTAGTGCCCAAGGCATGGGTAACTTACACATCTGTGAAGGCACCATTAATGCTGAATGGTCCATACAGGTTTTGGAGCATCATATGTTGTCATCCAAGCAACGTTATCATAGATGCCCCTGCTTATTTCAGCCAAACAATGCCAAGCCACGTGTTACAACAGCGTGGCTTTGTAGTGAAATAGTGCATGTACTAGACTGGCCTGCCTGCAGTCCAGACATGTCTCCCATGGAAAATGTGTGGCGCATTATGAAGTGTAAAATACGACAACAAGACCCCGGACTGGGCTTCACGGTGGCAGAAGGGTTAGTGTGTCTGCCTCACAATACGGAGGTCCTGTAGTCTTGGGTTTGCATGTTCTCCCCGTGAATGCGTGGGTTCCCTCCGGGTACTCCGGCTTCCTCCCACTTCCAAAGACATGCACCTGGGGATAGGTTGATTGGCAACACTAAATGGTCCCTAGTGTGTGAATGTGAGCGTGAATGTTGTCTGTCTATCTGTGTTGGCCCTGTGATGAGATGGAGACTTGTCCGGGGTGTACCCCGCCTTCCGCCCGATTGTGGCTGAGATGGATGCCAGCGACCCCAAAAGGGAATAAGCGTTGGAAAATGGATGGATGGAAGACACCGGACTGTTGAAGGTCTGAAGCTCTACATAAAACTAGAATGGGAAAGAATTCCACTTTCAAAGCTTCAACAATTAGTTTCCTCAGTTCCCAAACGTTTATTGAGTGTTGTTAAAAGAAAAGGTGATGTAACACAGTGGTGAACATGCCCTTTCCCAACTACTTAGGCACGCGTTGCAGCCATTAAATTGTAATTATTATTTGCAACAAAAAAAAAAGTTTATGAGTTTGAACATCAAATATTTTGTCTTTGTAGTGCATTCAACTGAAAATGGGTTGAAAAGGATTTGCAAATCATTGTATTCCGTTTATATTTACATCTCACACAATTTCCCAACTCATATGGAAACGGGGTTTGCATAATAAATAAAAAACGTAAATGTTGTCAGGAGGACGACGCAAAGACGTCAGTCACGGGCAGCGCCATCTTGAAAAAAAGTCATTGTTGATATAATATGCCTTATTTTTTTGTGAAGTTCAGTGATTATTGACTAGATTATTACTTTGGGAAGGTGAGAGAAGAAGAGTTGTGGTCTTGTGAGAATTGTCTGCATTCACACACAATTCCTTGAACAATTGCCTCATCTACTCATTATTATTATTATTAAATGTATCTTACCATATTGCTGAAAGTTTTAACTTCCCCTTGGGGATTAATAAAGTACCGTATTTCCTTTAATTGCCGCCGGGGCGCTAATTAATGTAAAACCTCTTCTCACTCCGGCGCTTACCAAAGGCATGCGGTGTATTTAGGCCTGCGCTTAAAAAATTGAGTGTGATGTAAGGATACATCATGAAAAGCACATTTAATAAAAAAAAGTTATTATGGTCTTACCTTTACTTATAAATGATGTCTATGCGCAGCTCCTTCTGATCAAAAGCATCGATAACTTGTTTATAGAAGTCCTCCTTATCTTTCTTCAGTTTTAAAAGTCTCTCTGTCTTGATGGAGATCTTCCATTATTACCTCCTGCTTCGATTGAAAGTCCAGTTTAGAAAACTGTTTTATTTTAGATATGTAATCCTCCATGTTAAAAGTGCAAGCGAGAGGAAAAAATAAACTCTTGCTGCTTGTTGTCACTTCTTCTGCAGCCGAGTAGTCGCAAGAAGGATCACTAGCGCCCTCTACCACCAGGAGGCGGGAGTCATTTAATGACTCATATTTGACACACGCCGCTACGGTATATTAATAAAACATAGCTGCTTACTGTTCTTTTTAGCATATTCAATAGCTTGGACCTTAAATCCTGCTGAATAGCTCTTAATCTTCTTCCCTTTATGCGATTTCAAATTATTGAAATCAGCCTCCTCCATTTTGAAAATGATGACAGGTGAAGTGTCACTCGTGACGTGACGAGTTTGACCCGGCGGGAATTGTAGGCATATGCTAATTATTTGGCGAAACGAGTTTGACTCGGCGTTAATCATGAGCCGGCGGTAATGCTAAGCACGCGCTAATTAGTTTGCGAAACGTTTTTGACCCGGCAGTAATTCTAGGCAGGTGCATACTATATACCCGGCGGCAATTCAAGGAAATACGGCATGTCTGATACTGATTCTGATTGAATGTGTGGACTGCAAGAATGATGCCTTCTCAGTTCTCACTCTAACGCAATTTGAGTGTCTAGAAATGCACTAAATTAATATAATCCATTATTACTAATATTAATAAGGTAAACAAGTTATCTTTTGAAGGTGTAGTCAGTAATCTGATTACTTCTTCCCAGTTTAACTGTGGTGACACTATCTAAATGAAAGTAAAACAGATGTCATCTTTCTTGGCCAACATGTTGACTGTGCTCATGCTTCTTTTATAACAGACATGTCTCCAAAGATGAATGTGAAAATGACTAATTATAGTCCACCAGCAGGGGGAGCTCATCACTAGTACTACTGTGTGGAAGCTGGCATGTGGTACATTATTTCCTGTGTGTGTATGACTTATTCAGAGGGAGAACAGCACACTTTCATGTATGGCGTCTACCATTAAGGATTGCAGGAATGACTTTTAGACTGTTTTTATATGAATAAGATGGATTGGATGTTGGCCTGGGAAGGCATTCCCCTGAAGGTCTTCTTCATGTGTCAGCTGGAAGTACCCTGACTGCTGTGAGGGGAAACTGATGAGATTGTGAAATCATTTCTTGGTGTAGGACAATGTCTCATGTGACTGAGCAAAGCTGGACTTTTCTGAAGAATGTTTGTTTTCTCCTGTCCCGCAGACCTCAATAAAGAACATCTTCCTCATGAGCAGGAAGAAGAGCCACAGCCCCACCACATTAAAGAGGAAAAAGAGGTACCACATTCCCAACACATTAAAGAGGGAGGAGAGGAGCCACAGCCCCCCCACAATAAAGCGAAACATGAGATGCCACGGACCCATAATGTTAAACTGACCCTTCACAATAAAAGGCAAGCGGAGGACCCACTGATCTTACACATCAAAAAGGAAGAGGAGGATCCACTGACCCCTCACTTTAAGGAGCAAGAGAACCTGCTGACCCCTCACATTAAAAAGGACGAGGAGGACCCACTGACCTCCTGCTTTAAAGAGGAAGAGGAGGACCAAGAGCCGCCGCACATTAAAGAGGAAGAGGAGGAAGAGGGCATCAGTCAGCCTAAATGGTTGGAGGAGTTCCCAGTGACTGGTGTCCCTGTGAAGAGTGAAGATGATGAGGTGAAAGGTGAAAGTGAGGAGAGGGGAGGGGGGGAGCCTCCAAGCAGCAGCTCAACACAACACATGACAACAGAAGCTGATGGAGACCACTGTGGAGGATCACAAGCAGACAAGCTCTTAGCTCCACTATCAGATAGTGAGGACACAACGTCACACTCTCCTGACACTGATGATGAAGACTCTAAAGATGATAAGACATGTCACACTGACAACACACACTTCGCATGTTCTCACTGTCACAAAACCTTTAAATACCATTGTGATCTGAAAAGACACATGAGAACACACACTGGAGAAAAAACTTTTATTTGTTCAACCTGTGGTAAAGGTTTTACACAAAGTCAACATTTGAAAAGACACATGAGAACACACACTGGTGAAAACCCTTTTTCCCGTTCAACATGTGGTAAAAGTTTTACACGAAGTCAGAGTTTTAAAGAACACATGAGTACACACACTGGTGAAAAACCTTTTTCCTGTTCAACCTGTGGTAAAGGTTTTGCACACAGTAACAAATTGAAAAGACACATGAGTACACACACTGGTGAAAACCCTTTTTCCTGTTCAACCTGTGGTAAAGATTTTACACAAAGTCAGAGTTTGAAAAGACACATGAGAATACACACTGGTGAAAAACCTTTTTCCTGTTCAACCTGTGGTAAAGGTTTTGCACACAGTAACCAATTGAAAAGACACATGAGAACACACACTGGTGAAAACCCTTTTTCCTGTTCAACCTGTGGTAAAGGTTTTACAGAAAGTCAGAGTTTGAAAGTACACATGAGAACACACACTGGTGAAAAACCTTTTTCCTGTTCAACCTGTGGTAAAGGTTTTAGACACAGTCAGAGTTTGAAAGTACACATGAGAACACACACTGGTGAAAAACCTTTCTCCTGTTCAATCTGTGGTAAATGCTTTGCACAAAGTCAACATTTGAAAAGACACAACAGATCACATAGTGGTGAAAAATCACATTCCTGTTCAATCTGCAACAGAAGCTTTAGTGAGCGATCGACCCTTGTAGCACACATGAGAAAACACCCAGGAGAGAAAGTGTTGAGTTGCAGTGTGTGTGGTGAAAGATTGTCTTCTAAGTACCAGTGTAAGAAACACAAGTGTGCTGGTGAGAACAGCAGCAGCAAATGAAACTGCAGGATTTGAAATAAACTGTCCAGACTTTCAGTTTGACTTTCTAACAACATCAGCACATATAACATGTGTGACATTGTTGTTTGTCTAACAATCTGGTTAATATGCTTCTGCATTTATAGATTTGATAATATGAAATATTGAAGTGTGACATATTTGTATTTGTAATTGTTAATAACCCCATAGATTAGCACCTTTATATGATATACATATGTACTGGTTCACATCTGAAACAACTTCTGGACCACTTCAGGAAGCATATTATTATTTACTTTATACATCATTTAAACAGTTGTCTTTTATACAATTTTAAAATGTGTGACTTTATGAATCATTTGTTGGGTCTCTATAATCCATGTTATTAATAATCTTTATTACTCTCTTTTGTAATAAGATGATTGTGTTGTGATTATTTTATATGTATGTCCCCAGACCTTTATGCTATATAAAACGGAGAGAAAATGGCTGAATTGTCTGAGGAAAGATTTTTTTTTTTTTCTACAAACTGACTCTCGTGGAGAAAACAAAAATTCCCATTATTGGGTTTCGAACATTTTTAATATATGTATTCTTTTTAAACATCCCCAAAACTGTATCAGTATCAATCAAAGTTCAGAGTGTCAGTAAAAAGCCAATATTGTACATCATCCCACAGATATTTACTTTGCATTCTGTTGGAGCCAAATTTCTTTATTTGTTTATTTAGTTTTTATTTAGTTTTCTGTAATTGATTGCTGGCCTCAGTTGATGCTGAATTTACTTTTCGGCAGATTGCTCCGCCCACTTCCTCTTGAGAACCAGGAGATGTTGACAGGGATGGGACCGTTGCTATGGTGCGGTTGCTATGGTAACGTCATTTAATTGGGTTCAGGTGGGAACACTGGAGGGGCGACTGCATGGAGGACACAAACTGTTTACAAGCTTGCTGTGTGTGGTCAGGTCTCACTGCTGTGACAATGTTGCATCCAAGTCAAGGTCAGCATACTTTATGTTCTACAGCCTACATGTCATTTCAGTTTGATAGCCAAAAATAAACAGATTGTCATATCCAAACATATTTCCACAGTACTGGACATTGAATCATTTGCACGCTACTACAACTCAACCTGTACTACTATCATAAGTCAACTTAACTACTACCATAACTCAACCTGTACTACTATCATAAGTCAACTTAACTACTACCATAACTCAACCTGTACTACTATCATAAGTCAACTTAACTACTACCATAACTCAACCTGTACTACTATCATAAGTCAACTTAACTACTACCATAACTCAACCTGTACTACTATCATAAGTCAACTTAACTACTACCATAACTCAACCTGTACTACTATCATAAGTCAACTTAACTACTACCATAACTCAACCTGTACTACTATCATAAGTCAACTTAACACCTACCATAACTCAACCTGTACTACTATCATAAGTCAACTTTACTACCATAACTCAACCTTGTACTACTATCATAAGTCAACTTAACACCTACCATAACTCAACCTGTACTACTATCATAAGTCAACTTAACTACTACCATAACTCAACCTGTACTACTATCATAAGTCAACTTAACTACGACCATAACTCAACCTGTACTACTATCATAAGTCAACTTAACTACGACCATAACTCAACCTGTACTACTATCATAAGTCAACTTAACTACTACCATAACTCAACCTGTACTACTATCATAAGTCAACTTAACTACTACCATAACTCAACCTGTACTACTATCATAAGTCAACTTAACTACTACCATAACTCAACCTGTACTACTATCATAAGTCAACTTAACTACGACCATAACTCAACCTGTTACTACTATCATAAGTCAACTTAACTACTACCATAACTCAACCTGTACTACTATCATAAGTCAACTTAACTACTACCATAACTCAACCTGTACTACTATCATAAGTCAACTAACTACTACCACAACTCAACTTGTACTACTATCATAAGTCAACTTAACTACTACCATAACTCAACCTGTACTACTATCATAAGTCAACTTAACTACTACCATAACTCAACATGTACTACTATCATAAGTCAACTTAACTACTACCATAACTCAACCTGTACTACTATCATAAGTCAACTTAACTACGACCATAACTCAACCTGTACTACTATCATAAGTCAACTTAACTACTACCATAACTCAACCTGTACTACTATCATAAGTCAACTTAACTACTACCACAACTCAACTTGTACTACTATCATAAGTCAACTTAACTACTACCATAACTCAACCTGTACTACTATCATAAGTCAACTTAACTACTACCATAACTCAACATGTACTACTATCATAAGTCAACTTAACTACTACCATAACTCAACCTGTACTACTATCATAAGTCAACTTAACTACTACCATAACTCAACCTGTACTACTATCATAAGTCAACTTAACTACTACCATAACTCAACCTGTACTACTATCATAAGTCAACTTAACTACGACCATAACTCAAACTGTACTACTATCATAAGTCAACTTAACTACGACCATAACTCAACTTGTACTACTATCATAAGTGAACTTAACTACTACCATAACTCAACCTGTACTACTATCATAAGTCAACTTAACTACTACCATAACTCAACATGTACTACTATCATAAGTCAACTTAACTACTACCATAACTCAACCTGTACTACTATCATAAGTCAACTTAACTACTACCATAACTCAACCTGTACTACTATCATAAGTCAACTTAACTACTACCATAACTCAACCTGTACTACTATCATAAGTCAACTTAACTACGACCATAACTCAAACTGTACTACTATCATAAGTCAACTTAACTACGACCATAACTCAACCTGTACTACTATCATAAGTCAACTTAACTACTACCATAACTCAACCTGTACTACTATCATAAGTCAACTTAACTACGACCATAACTCAACCTGTACTACTATCATAAGTCAACTTAACTACTACCATAACTCAACCTGTACTACTATCATAAGTCAACTTAACTACTACCATAACTCAACCTGTACTACTATCATAAGTCAACTTAACTACTACCACAACTCAACTTGTACTACTATCATAAGTCAACTTAACTACTACCATAACTCAACCTGTACTACTATCATAAGTCAACTTAACTACTACCATAACTCAACCTGTACTACTATCATAAGTCAACTTAACTACTACCATAACTCAACCTGTACTACTATCATAAGTCAACTTAACTACTACCATAACTCAACCTGTACTACTATCATAAGTCAACTTAACTACGACCATAACTCAAACTGTACTACTATCATAAGTCAACTTAACTACGACCATAACTCAACTTGTACTACTATCATAAGTGAACTTAACTACTACCATAACTCAACCTGTACTACTATCATAAGTCAACTTAACTACTACCATAACTCAACATGTACTACTATCATAAGTCAACTTAACTACTACCATAACTCAACCTGTACTACTATCATAAGTCAACTTAACTACTACCATAACTCAACCTGTACTACTATCATAAGTCAACTTAACTACTACCATAACTCAACCTGTACTACTATCATAAGTCAACTTAACTACGACCATAACTCAAACTGTACTACTATCATAAGTCAACTTAACTACGACCATAACTCAACCTGTACTACTATCATAAGTCAACTTAACTACTACCATAACTCAACCTGTACTACTATCATAAGTCAACTTAACTACGACCATAACTCAACCTGTACTACTATCATAAGTCAACTTAACTACTACCATAACTCAACCTGTACTACTATCATAAGTCAACTTAACTACTACCATAACTCAACCTGTACTACTATCATAAGTCAACTTAACTACTACCACAACTCAACTTGTACTACTATCATAAGTCAACTTAACTACTACCATAACTCAACCTGTACTACTATCATAAGTCAACTTAACTACTACCATAACTCAACATGTACTACTATCATAAGTCAACTTAACTACTACCATAACTCAACCTGTACTACTATCATAAGTCAACTTAACTACGACCATAACTCAACCTGTACTACTATCATAAGTCAACTTAACTACTACCATAACTCAACATGTACTACTATCATAAGTCAACTTAACTACTACCATAACTCAACATGTACTACTATCATAAGTCAACTTAACTACTACCATAACTCAACCTGTACTACTATCATAAGTCAACTTAACTACTACCATAACTCAACCTGTACTACTATCATAAGTCAACTTAACTACTACCATAACTCAACCTGTACTACTATCATAAGTCAACTTAACTACGACCATAACTCAACCTGTACTACTATCATAAGTCAACTTAACTACTACCATAACTCAACCTGTACTACTATCATAAGTCAACTTAACTACTACCACAACTCAACTTGTACTACTATCATAAGTCAACTTAACTACTACCATAACTCAACCTGTACTACTATCATAAGTCAACTTAACTACTACCATAACTCAACATGTACTACTATCATAAGTCAACTTAACTACTACCATAACTCAACCTGTACTACTATCATAAGTCAACTTAACTACTACCATAACTCAACCTGTACTACTATCATAAGTCAACTTAACTACGACCATAACTCAACCTGTACTACTATCATAAGTCAACTTAACTACGACCATAACTCAACCTGTACTACTATCATAAGTCAACTTAACTACTACCATAACTCAACCTGTACTACTATCATAAGTCAACTTAACTACGACCATAACTCAACCTGTACTACTATCATAAGTCAACTTAACCACGACCATAACTCAAACTGTACTACTATCATAAGTCAACTTAACTACTACCATAACTCAACCTGTACTACTATCATAAGTCAACTTAACTACGACCATAACTCAACCTGTACTACTATCATAAGTCAACTTAACTACTACCATAACTCAACATGTACTACTATCATAAGTCAACTTAACTACTACCATAACTCAACATGTACTACTATCATAAGTCAACTTAACTACTACCATAACTCAACCTGTACTACTATCATAAGTCAACTTAACTACTACCATAACTCAACCTGTACTACTATCATAAGTCAACTTAACTACTACCATAACTCAACCTGTACTACTATCATAAGTCAACTTAACTACTACCATAACTCAACCTGTACTACTATCATAAGTCAACTTAACTACTACCATAACTCAACCTGTACTACTATCATAAGTCAACTCAACTACTACCATAACTCAACCTGTACTACTATCATAAGTCAACTTAACTACTACCATAACTCAACCTGTACTACTATCATAAGTCAACTTAACTACGACCATAACTCAACCTGTACTACTATCATAAGTCAACTTAACTACTACCATAACTCAACCTGTACTACTATCATAAGTCAACTTAACTACTACCACAACTCAACTTGTACTACTATCATAAGTCAACTTAACTACTACCATAACTCAACCTGTACTACTATCATAAGTCAACTTAACTACTACCATAACTCAACATGTACTACTATCATAAGTCAACTTAACTACTACCATAACTCAACCTGTACTACTATCATAAGTCAACTTAACTACTACCATAACTCAACCTGTACTACTATCATAAGTCAACTTAACTACGACCATAACTCAAACTGTACTACTATCATAAGTCAACTTAACTACTACCATAACTCAACCTGTACTACTATCATAAGTCAACTTAACTACGACCATAACTCAACCTGTACTACTATCATAAGTCAACTTAACTACTACCATAACTCAACATGTACTACTATCATAAGTCAACTTAACTACTACCATAACTCAACCTGTACTACTATCATAAGTCAACTTAACTACTACCATAACTCAACCTGTACTACTATCATAAGTCAACTTAACTACTACCATAACTCAACCTGTACTACTATCATAAGTCAACTTAACTACTACCATAACCACCTGTACTACTATCATAAATCAACTTAACTACTACCACAACTCAACCTGTACTACTATCATAAGTCAACTTAACGACTACCATAACTCAACCTGTACTACTATCATAAGTCAACTTAACGACCACCATAACTCAACCTGTACTACTATCATAAGTCAACTTAACTACTACCATAACTCAACCTGTACTACTATCATAAGTCAACTTAACGACTACCATAACTCAACCTGTACTACTATCATAAGTCAACTTAACTACTACCATAACTCAACCTGTACTACTATCATAAGTCAACTTAACTACTACCATAACTCAACCTGTACTACTATCATAAGTCAACTTAACTACTACCATAACTCAACCTGTACTACTATCATAAGTCAACTCAACTACTACCATAACTCAACCTGTACTACTATCATAAGTCAACTTAACTACTACCATAACTCAACCTGTACTACTATCATAAGTCAACTTAACTACGACCATAACTCAACCTGTACTACTATCATAAGTCAACTTAACTACTACCATAACTCAACCTGTACTACTATCATAAGTCAACTTAACTACTACCACAACTCAACTTGTACTACTATCATAAGTCAACTTAACTACTACCATAACTCAACCTGTACTACTATCATAAGTCAACTTAACTACTACCATAACTCAACATGTACTACTATCATAAGTCAACTTAACTACTACCATAACTCAACCTGTACTACTATCATAAGTCAACTTAACTACTACCATAACTCAACCTGTACTACTATCATAAGTCAACTTAACTACGACCATAACTCAAACTGTACTACTATCATAAGTCAACTTAACTACTACCATAACTCAACCTGTACTACTATCATAAGTCAACTTAACTACGACCATAACTCAACCTGTACTACTATCATAAGTCAACTTAACTACTACCATAACTCAACATGTACTACTATCATAAGTCAACTTAACTACTACCATAACTCAACCTGTACTACTATCATAAGTCAACTTAACTACTACCATAACTCAACCTGTACTACTATCATAAGTCAACTTAACTACTACCATAACTCAACCTGTACTACTATCATAAGTCAACTTAACTACTACCATAACCACCTGTACTACTATCATAAATCAACTTAACTACTACCACAACTCAACCTGTACTACTATCATAAGTCAACTTAACGACTACCATAACTCAACCTGTACTACTATCATAAGTCAACTTAACGACCACCATAACTCAACCTGTACTACTATCATAAGTCAACTTAACTACTACCATAACTCAACCTGTACTACTATCATAAGTCAACTTAACGACTACCATAACTCAACCTGTACTACTATCATAAGTCAACTTAACTACTACCATAACTCAACCTGTACTACTATCATAAGTCAACTTAACTACTACCATAACTCAACCTGTACTACTATCATAAGTCAACTTAACTACTACCATAACTCAACCTGTACTACTATCATAACTCAACTTAACTACTACTATAACTCAACCTGTACTACTATCATAAGTCAACTTAACTACGACCATAACTCAACCTGTACTACTATCATAAGTCAACTTAACTACTACCATAACTCAACCTGTACTACTATCATAAGTCAACTTAACTACTACCATAACTCAACCTGTACTACTATCATAAGTCAACTTAACTACTACCATAACTCAACCTGTACTACTATCATAAGTCAACTTAACTACTACCATAACTCAACCTGTACTACTATCATAAGTCAACTTAACTACTACCATAACTCAACCTGTACTACTATCATAAGTCAACTTAACTACTACCATAACTCAACCTGTACTACTATCATAAGTCAACTTAACTACTACCATAACTCAACCTGTACTACTATCATAAGTCAACTTAACTACTACCATAACTCAACCTGTACTACTATCATAAGTCAACTTAACTACTACCATAACTCAACCTGTACTACTATCATAAGTCAACTTAACTACTACCATAACTCAACCTGTACTACTATCATAAGTCAACTTAACTACTACCATAACTCAACCTGTACTACTATCATAAGTCAACTTAACTACTACCATAACTCAACCTGTACTACTATCATAAGTCAACTTAACTACTACTATAAGTCATGTTTCCTTTGATGTAAAGGTTGCAGAGCACTGTCATTAATGAAGGCATTTATATAATTTACATATTAGTTTTACATTTGTTCATACTTTTGAGTACACATAAATCCCTCTAAGTTCAAATTTACTGGTTCACATCTGAATCATCTTCTGGAAGCACTTCATTATTTACTTTATACATCATTTGAGCAGTGGTGTTTTATACAAGATCATTTATTTAAAAATGTGACTTTTGAAGTAATGTTGCTGGGAAGAATAATGAATGAAAAAAGAGGGGGAGATACAGGCAGTGATTTAATAAATGTCTGTCAAAAGAACCCCAAACAATTGCAGAATGGGAACAAAAAATCTGATTATTTACAATTTGGAACAAATTTAAATCCTTGAGAAGATTCGTCACCAAAAAAAGAAAAACTTACAGAAAAAATTTAATTTAAAAAAATGATTATTAGTAATAAAAGACACTTGTGTATGTACATATCATGTATAATTGTGTGTGTATACACTTTGGAGGTGTAAGAGAACAACAATAATATGATTATTAGTAATAAAAGACACTTGTGTATGTACATATCATGTATAATTGTGTGTGTATACACTTTGGAGGTGTAAGAGAACAACAATAATATGATTATTAGTAATAAAAGACACTTGTATATGTACATATCATGTATAATTGTGTGTGTATACACTTTGGAGGTGTAAGAGAACAACAATAATATGATTATTAGTAATAAAAGACACTAGTATATGTACATATCATGTATAATTGTGTGTGTATACACTTTGGAGGTGTAAGAGAACAACAATAATATGATTATTAGTAATAAAAGACACTTGTGTATGTACATATCATGTATAATTGTGTGCGTATACACTTTGGAGGTGTAAGAGAACAACAATAATATGATTATTAGTAATAAAAGACACTTGTATATGTACATATCATGTATAATTGTGTGTGTATACACTTTGGAGGTGTAAGAGAACAACAATAATATGATTATTAGTAATAAAAGACACTAGTATATGTACATATCATGTATAATTGTGTGCGTATACACTTTGGAGGTGTAAGAGAACAACAATAATATGATTATTAGTAATAAAAGACACTTGTGTATGTACATATCATGTATAATTGTGTGCGTATACACTTTGGAGGTGTAAGAGAACAACAATAATATGATTATTAGTAATAAAAGACACTTGTGTATGTACATATCATGTATAATTGTGTGTGTATACACTTTGGAGGTGTAAGAGAACAACAGTAATATGATTATTAGTAATAAAAGACACTAGTATATGTACATATCATGTATAATTGTGTGCGTATACACTTTGGAGGTGTAAGAGAACAACAATAATATGATTATTAGTAATAAAAGACACTTGTGTATGTACATATCATGTATAATTGTGTGCGTATACACTTTGGAGGTGTAAGAGAACAACAATAATATGATTATTAGTAATAAAAGACACTTGTATATGTACATATCATGTATAATTGTGTGCGTATACACTTTGGAGGTGTAAGAGAACAACAATAATATGATTATTAGTAATAAAAGACACTAGTATATGTACATATCATGTATAATTGTGTGTGTATACACTTTGGAGGTGTAAGAGAACAACAATAATATGATTATTAGTAATAAAAGACACTTGTGTATGTACATATCATGTATAATTGTGTGTGTATACACTTTGGAGGTGTAAGAGAACAACAGTAATATGATTATTAGTAATAAAAGACACTAGTATATGTACATATCATGTATAATTGTGTGTGTATACACTTTGGAGGTGTAAGAGAACAACAGTAATATGATTATTAGTAATAAAAGACACTAGTATATGTACATATCATGTATAATTGTGTGTGTATACACTTTGGAGGTGTAAGAGAACAACAATAATATGATTATTAGTAATAAAAGACACTTGTGTATGTACATATCATGTATAATTGTGTGCGTATACACTTTGGAGGTGTAAGAGAACAAAAATAATATGATTATTAGTAATAAAAGACACTTGTGTATGTACATATCATGTATAATTGTGTGTGTATACACTTTGGAGGTGTAAGAGAACAATAATATGATTATTAGTAATAAAAGACACTTGTGTATGTACATATCATGTATAATTGTGTGTGTATACACTTTGGAGGTGTAAGAGAACAACAATAATATGATTATTAGTAATAAAAGACACTTGTGTATGTACATATCATGTATAATTGTGTGTGTATACACTTTGGAGGTGTAAGAGAACAACAATAATATGATTATTAGTAATAAAAGACACTAGTATATGTACATATCATGTATAATTGTGTGTGTATACACTTTGGAGGTGTAAGAGAACAATAATATGATTATTAGTAATAAAAGACACTTGTGTATGTACATATCATGTATAATTGTGTGTGTATACACTTTGGAGTTGTAAGAGAACAACAATAATATGATAATTAGTAATAAAAGACACTAGTATATGTACATATCATGTATAATTGTGTGTGTATACACTTTGGAGGTGTAAGAGAACAACAATAATATGATTATTAGTAATAAAAGACACTAGTATATGTACATATCATGTATAATTGTGTGTGTATACACTTTGGAGGTGTAAGAGAACAACAATAATATGATTATTAGTAATAAAAGACACTTGTGTATGTACATATCATGTATAATTGTGTGCGTATACACTTTGGAGGTGTAAGAGAACAACAATAATATGATAATTAGTAATAAAAGACACTTGTGTATGTACATATCATGTATAATTGTGTGTGTATACACTTTGGAGGTGTAAGAGAACAACAATAATATGATTATTAGTAATAAAAGACACTTGTATATGTACATATCATGTATAATTGTGTGTGTATACACTTTGGAGGTGTAAGAGAACAACAATAATATGATTATTAGTAATAAAAGACACTTGTGTATGTACATATCATGTATAATTGTGTGTGTATACACTTTGGAGGTGTAAGAGAACAACAATAATATGATTATTAGTAATAAAAGACACTTGTATATGTACATATCATGTATAATTGTGTGTGTATACACTTTGGAGTTGTAAGAGAACAACAATAATATGATAATTAGTAATAAAAGACACTTGTGTATGTACATATCATGTATAATTGTGTGTGTATACACTTTGGAGGTGTAAGAGAACAACAATAATATGATTATTAGTAATAAAAGACACTTGTGTATGTACATATCATGTATAATTGTGTGTGTATACACTTTGGAGGTGTAAGAGAACAACAATAATATGATAATTAGTAATAAAAGACACTTGTGTATGTACATATCATGTATAATTGTGTGTGTATACACTTTGGAGGTGTAAGAGAACAACAATAATATGATTATTAGTAATAAAAGACACTTGTATATGTACATATCATGTATAATTGTGTGTGTATACACTTTGGAGGTGTAAGAGAACAACAATAATATGATTATTAGTAATAAAAGACACTTGTGTATGTACATATCATGTATAATTGTGTGTGTATACACTTTGGAGGTGTAAGAGAACAACAGTAATATGATTATTAGTAATAAAAGACACTTGTATATGTACATATCATGTATAATTGTGTGTATACACTTTGGAGGTGTAAGAGAACAACAATAATATGATTATTAGTAATAAAAGACACTTGTATATGTACATATCATGTATAATTGTGTGTGTATACACTTTGGAGGTGTAAGAGAACAACAATAATATGATAATTAGTAATAAAAGACACTAGTGTATGTACATATCATGTATAATTGTGTGTGTATACACTTTGGAGGTGTAAGAGAACAACAGTAATATGATTATTAGTAATAAAAGACACTAGTATATGTACATATCATGTATAATTGTGTGTGTATACACTTTGGAGGTATAAGAGAACAACAATAATATGATTATTAGTAATAAAAGACACTAGTATATGTACATATCATGTATAATTGTGTGTGTATACACTTTGGAGGTGTAAGAGAACAACAATAATATGATTATTAGTAATAAAAGACACTTGTGTATGTACATATCATGTATAATTGTGTGTGTATACACTTTGGAGGTGTAAGAGAACAACAATAATATGATTATTAGTAATAAAAGACACTAGTATATGTACATATCATGTATAATTGTGTGTGTATACACTTTGGAGGTGTAAGAGAACAACAGTAATATGATTATTAGTAATAAAAGACACTAGTATATGTACATATCATGTATAATTGTGTGTGTATACACTTTGGAGGTGTAAGAGAACAACAATAATATGATAATTAGTAATAAAAGACACTTGTGTATGTACATATCATGTATAATTGTGTGTGTATACACTTTGGAGGTGTAAGAGAACAACAATAATATGATTATTAGTAATAAAAGACACTTGTATATGTACATATCATGTATAATTGTGTGTGTATACACTTTGGAGGTGTAAGAGAACAACAATAATATGATAATTAGTAATAAAAGACACTTGTGTATGTACATATCATGTATAATTGTGTGTGTATACACTTTGGAGGTGTAAGAGAACAACAATAATATGATTATTAGTAATAAAAGACACTAGTATATGTACATATCATGTATAATTGTGTGTGTATACACTTTGGAGGTGTAAGAGAACAACAATAATATGATAATTAGTAATAAAAGACACTTGTGTATGTACATATCATGTATAATTGTGTGTGTATACACTTTGGAGGTGTAAGAGAACAACAATAATATGATTATTAGTAATAAAAGACACTAGTATATGTACATATCATGTATAATTGTGTGTGTATACACTTTGGAGGTGTAAGAGAACAACAATAATATGATTATTAGTAATAAAAGACACTAGTATATGTACATATCATGTATAATTGTGTGTGTATACACTTTGGAGGTGTAAGAGAACAACAGTAATATGATTATTAGTAATAAAAGACACTTGTGTATGTACATATCATGTATAATTGTGTGTGTATACACTTTGGAGGTGTAAGAGAACAACAATAATATGATTATTAGTAATAAAAGACACTTGTGTATGTACATATCATGTATAATTGTGTGCGTATACACTTTGGAGGTGTAAGAGAACAACAATAATATGATTATTAGTAATAAAAGACACTTGTATACGTACATATCATGTATAATTGTGTGTGTATACACTTTGGAGGTGTAAGAGAACAACAATAATATGATTATTAGTAATAAAAGACACTTGTATATGTACATATCATGTATAATTGTGTGTGTATACACTTTGGAGGTGTAAGAGAACATCAATAATATGATTATTAGTAATAAAAGACACTAGTATATGTACATATCATGTATAATTGTGTGCGTATACACTTTGGAGGTGTAAGAGAACAACAATAATATGATTATTAGTAATAAAAGACACTTGTGTATGTACATATCATGTATAATTGTGTGCGTATACACTTTGGAGGTGTAAGAGAACAACAATAATATGATTATTAGTAATAAAAGACACTTGTGTATGTACATATCATGTATAATTGTGTGTGTATACACTTTGGAGGTGTAAGAGAACAACAGTAATATGATTATTAGTAATAAAAGACACTAGTATATGTACATATCATGTATAATTGTGTGTGTATACACTTTGGAGGTGTAAGAGAACAACAATAATATGATTATTAGTAATAAAGACACTAGTATATGTACATATCATGTATAATTGTGTGCGTATACACTTTGGAGGTGTAAGAGAACAACAATAATATGATTATTAGTAATAAAAGACACTTGTGTATGTACATATCATGTATAATTGTGTGTGTATACACTTTGGAGGTGTAAGAGAACAACAATAATATGATTATTAGTAATAAAAGACACTTGTATATGTACATATCATGTATAATTGTGTGTGTATACACTTTGGAGGTGTAAGAGAACAACAATAATATGATTATTAGTAATAAAAGACACTTGTGTATGTACATATCATGTATAATTGTGTGTGTATACACTTTGGAGGTGTAAGAGAACAATAATATGATTATTAGTAATAAAAGACACTAGTATATGTACCTATCATGTATAATTGTGTGTGTATACACTTTGGAGGTGTAAGAGAACAACAATAATATGATTATTAGTAATAAAAGACACTTGTGTATGTACATATCATGTATAATTGTGTGTGTATACACTTTGGAGGTGTAAGAGAACAACAATAATATGATTATTAGTAATAAAAGACACTTGTATATGTACATATCATGTATAATTGTGTGTGTATACACTTTGGAGGTGTAAGAGAACAACAATAATATGATTATTAGTAATAAAAGACACTAGTGTATGTACATATCATGTATAATTGTGTGTGTATACACTTTGGAGGTGTAAGAGAACAACAATAATATGATTATTAGTAATAAAAGACACTAGTGTATGTACATATCATGTATAATTGTGTGTGTATACACTTTGGAGGTGTAAGAGAACAACAATAATGTGATTATTAGTAATAAAAGACACTAGTATATGTACATATCATGTATAATTGTGTGTGTATACACTTTGGAGGTGTAAGAGAACAACAGTAATATGATTATTAGTAATAAAAGACACTAGTATATGTACATATCATGTATAATTGTGTGTGTATACACTTTGGAGGTGTAAGAGAACAACAATAATATGATTATTAGTAATAAAAGACACTAGTATATGTACATATCATGTATAATTGTGTGTGTATACACTTTGGAGGTGTAAGAGAACAACAATAATATGATTATTATTAATAAAAGACACTAGTATATGTACATATCATGTATAATTGTGTGTGTATACACTTTGGAGGTGTAAGAGAACAACAATAATATGATTGTTAGTAATAAAAGACACTAGTATATGTACATATCATGTATAATTGTGTGTGTATACACTTTGGAGGTGTAAGAGAACAACAATAATATGATTATTAGTAATAAAAGACACTTGTGTATGTACATATCATGTATAATTGTGTGCGTATACACTTTGGAGGTGTAAGAGAACAACAATAATATGATTATTAGTAATAAAAGACACTTGTATATGTACATATCATGTATAATTGTGTGTGTATACACTTTGGAGGTGTAAGAGAACAACAATAATATGATTATTAGTAATAAAAGACACTAGTATATGTACATATCATGTATAATTGTGTGCGTATACACTTTGGAGGTGTAAGAGAACAACAATAATATGATTATTAGTAATAAAAGACACTTGTGTATGTACATATCATGTATAATTGTGTGTATACACTTTGGAGGTGTAAGAGAACAACAATAATATGATTATTAGTAATAAAAGACACTTGTGTATGTACATATCATGTATAATTGTGTGCGTATACACTTTGGAGGTGTAAGAGAACAACAATAATATGATTATTAGTAATAAAAGACACTAGTGTATGTACATATCATGTATAATTGTGTGTGTATACACTTTGGAGGTGTAAGAGAACAACAATAATATGATTATTAGTAATAAAAGACACTAGTATATGTACATATCATGTATAATTGTGTGTGTATACACTTTGGAGGTGTAAGAGAACAACAGTAATATGATTATTAGTAATAAAAGACACTAGTATATGTACATATCATGTATAATTGTGTGTGTATACACTTTGGAGGTGTAAGAGAACAACAATAATATGATTATTAGTAATAAAAGACACTAGTGTATGTACATATCATGTATAATTGTGTGTGTATACACTTTGGAGGTGTAAGAGAACAACAATAATATGATTATTAGTAATAAAAGACACTAGTATATGTACATATCATGTATAATTGTGTGTGTATACACTTTGGAGGTGTAAGAGAACAACAGTAATATGATTATTAGTAATAAAAGACACTAGTATATGTACATATCATGTATAATTGTGTGTGTATACACTTTGGAGGTGTAAGAGAACAACAATAATATGATTATTAGTAATAAAAGACACTAGTATATGTACATATCATGTATAATTGTGTGTGTATACACTTTGGAGGTATAAGAGAACAACAATAATATGATTATTAGTAATAAAAGACACTAGTATATGTACATATCATGTATAATTGTGTGTGTATACACTTTGGAGGTGTAAGAGAACAACAATAATATGATTATTAGTAATAAAAGACACTAGTATATGTACATATCATGTATAATTGTGTGTGTATACACTTTGGAGGTGTAAGAGAACAACAATAATATGATTATTAGTAATAAAAGACACTTGTGTATGTACATATCATGTATAATTGTGTGTGTATACACTTTGGAGGTGTAAGAGAACAACAATAATATGATTATTAGTAATAAAAGACACTTGTATATGTACATATCATGTATAATTGTGTGTGTATACACTTTGGAGGTGTAAGAGAACAACAATAATATGATTATTAGTAATAAAAGACACTTGTATATGTACATATCATGTATAATTGTGTGTGTATACACTTTGGAGGTGTAAGAGAACAACAATAATATGATTATTAGTAATAAAAGACACTTGTGTATGTACATATCATGTATAATTGTGTGTGTATACACTTTGGAGGTGTAAGAGAACAACAATAATATGATTATTAGTAATAAAAGACACTTGTATATGTACATATCATGTATAATTGTGTGTGTATACACTTTGGAGGTGTAAGAGAACAGCAATAATATGATTATTAGTAATAAAAGACACTTGTATATGTACATATCATGTATAATTGTGTGTGTATACACTTTGGAGGTGTAAGAGAACAGCAATAATATGATTATTAGTAATAAAAGACACTTGTATATGTACATATCATGTATAATTGTGTGTGTATACACTTTGGAGGTGTAAGAGAACAACAATAATATGATAATTAGTAATAAAAGACACTAGTATATGTACATATCATGTATAATTGTGTGTGTATACACTTTGGAGGTGTAAGAGAACAACAATAATATGATTATTAGTAATAAAAGACACTAGTATATGTACATATCATGTATAATTGTGTGTGTATACACTTTGGAGGTGTAAGAGAACAACAATAATATGATTATTAGTAATAAAAGACACTAGTATATGTACATATCATGTATAATTGTGTGTGTATACACTTTGGAGGTGTAAGAGAACAACAATAATATGATTGTTAGTAATAAAAGACACTTGTGTATGTACATATCATGTATAATTGTGTGTGTATACACTTTGGAGGTGTAAGAGAACAACAATAATATGATTATTAGTAATAAAAGACACTTGTGTATGTACATATCATGTATAATTGTGTGTGTATACACTTTGGAGGTGTAAGAGAACAACAATAATATGATTATTAGTAATAAAAGACACTAGTATATGTACATATCATGTATAATTGTGTGTGTATACACTTTGGAGGTGTAAGAGAACAACAATAATATGATTATTAGTAATAAAAGACACTTGTGTATGTACATATCATGTATAATTGTGTGTGTATACACTTTGGAGGTGTAAGAGAACAACAATAATATGATTATTAGTAATAAAAGACACTTGTGTATGTACATATCATGTATAATTGTGTGTGTATACACTTTGGAGGTGTAAGAGAACAACAATAATATGATTATTAGTAATAAAAGACACTTGTGTATGTACATATCATGTATAATTGTGTGTGTATACACTTTGGAGGTGTAAGAGAACAACAATAATATGATTATTAGTAATAAAAGACACTTGTGTATGTACATATCATGTATAATTGTGTGTGTATACACTTTGGAGGTGTAAGAGAACAACAATAATATGATTATTAGTAATAAAAGACACTTGTATATGTACATATCATGTATAATTGTGTGTGTATACACTTTGGAGGTGTAAGAGAACAACAATAATATGATTATTAGTAATAAAAGACACTTGTGTATGTACATATCATGTATAATTGTGTGTGTATACACTTTGGAGGTGTAAGAGAACAACAATAATATGATTATTAGTAATAAAAGACACTAGTATATGTACATATCATGTATAATTGTGTGTGTATACACTTTGGAGGTGTAAGAGAACAACAATAATATGATTATTAGTAATAAAAGACACTTGTGTATGTACATATCATGTATAATTGTGTGTGTATACACTTTGGAGGTGTAAGAGAACAACAATAATATGATTATTAGTAATAAAAGACACTTGTATATGTACATATCATGTATAATTGTGTGTGTATACACTTTGGAGGTGTAAGAGAACAACAATAATATGATTATTAGTAATAAAAGACACTTGTGTATGTACATATCATGTATAATTGTGTGTGTATACACTTTGGAGGTGTAAGAGAACAACAATAATATGATTATTAGTAATAAAAGACACTTGTATATGTACATATCATGTATAATTGTGTGTGTATACACTTTGGAGGTGTAAGAGAACAACAATAATATGATTATTAGTAATAAAAGACACTTGTGTATGTACATATCATGTATAATTGTGTGTGTATACACTTTGGAGGTGTAAGAGAACAACAATAATATGATTATTAGTAATAAAAGACACTAGTATATGTACATATCATGTATAATTGTGTGTGTATACACTTTGGAGGTGTAAGAGAACAACAATAATATGATTATTAGTAATAAAAGACACTTGTATATGTACATATCATGTATAATTGTGTGTGTATACACTTTGGAGGTGTAAGAGAACAACAATAATATGATTATTAGTAATAAAAGACACTAGTATATGTACATATCATGTATAATTGTGTGTGTATACACTTTGGAGGTGTAAGAGAACAACAATAATATGATTATTAGTAATAAAAGACACTTGTATATGTACATATCATGTATAATTGTGTGTGTATACACTTTGGAGGTGTAAGAGAACAACAATAATATGATTATTAGTAATAAAAGACACTAGTATATGTACATATCATGTATAATTGTGTGTGTATACACTTTGGAGGTGTAAGAGAACAACAATAATATGATTATTAGTAATAAAAGACACTTGTATATGTACATATCATGTATAATTGTGTGTGTATACACTTTGGAGGTGTAAGAGAACAACAATAATATGATTATTAGTAATAAAAGACACTTGTGTATGTACATATCATGTATAATTGTGTGTATACACTTTGGAGGTGTAAGAGAACAACAATAATATGATTATTAGTAATAAAAGACACTTGTGTATGTACATATCATGTATAATTGTGTGTGTATACACTTTGGAGGTGTAAGAGAACAACAATAATATGATTATTAGTAATAAAAGACACTTGTGTATGTACATATCATGTATAATTGTGTGTGTATACACTTTGGAGGTGTAAGAGAACAACAATAATATGATTATTAGTAATAAAAGACACTTGTATATGTACATATCATGTATAATTGTGTGTGTATACACTTTGGAGGTGTAAGAGAACAACAATAATATGATTATTAGTAATAAAAGACACTAGTGTATGTACATATCATTGTATAATTGTGTGTGTATACACTTTGGAGGTGTAAGAGAAC